>NW_017732337.1:362157-363632 GCF_001890085.2 Hipposideros armiger | reverse complement strand
CTTGAACAGCAGCAACAAGTTAAGACTAAAATATAAGGCTAATATGTGGACTACAGCCTAGAAAGAAGGCATTACAGAAAAGCCACATCTAAACTTATATTTCTCTGTGATTGAACTGACTGGAGAGCACTAAAGCAGTCGTTTTGAAAGCCACATGATTTCACTCATATGTGGGACATAAAACTGAAAGCAACAAACAAACAAACAAACGAAAACTCATAGACACAGACAACAGTGTAGTGGTTACCAGAAGGAAAGAGGTGTTGGGGGGAAGTAGAAGACGGAAAATATATGGTGATGGAAGGAGATTTGACTTTGGGTGGTGAACACATAATGCAACATACAGATGATGTATTATAGGATTGTAGACTTGAAATCTATATAATTATATTAACCAATATCACCCCAATAAATTTAATCATTTTTTAAAAAATCACATGACTTAATTCAATCATCTAATGAGTAATATGAGATATTTTTGCATTTATCTTATGTCCATAAGTACCACTTTAATTATAAACAAAATCCATATTTTGATACTACAGTAAAGAACAGAAAGATAACTTTTGCCTTGAAAAGGCAGGGTAAAAATGAAGTCATAAAAATTTAGGGAGAGAGCATTTTTGGAGAATATATGTTAACATTCATTAGCTGCTACAGTTTTGAAATGTGATGATTTAAAGAGAGAAAAATAAAGTATTGATTTTTAAAAGGTAATGTGTTCGCTTAAAAGATGTCCTTTTAAGGATACGTTTCAAAGTCATTTCAAAAAATAAACATTTCCCATAACAATGCAGTGAGGTTAATGGAATAATGCAGGTGAAAGCTTTTTGGCTCAAAGGAGTTCCATCAGGGGAGGTACTATTGTTTAACACACCACCACCCAGACCTGTGCGTGCCAAGACAGTGGCTATTTTTACACAATCCAGTGCAGCGTTCACAGTATTTCTGGTATTAGCTCTAGCCATCATTGTGCTTGTACCTCCTCTACTGGAACTCAATAATCCCCCCTCTCCTAAATGGGAAAGTCATTTTCATTAAAAAAAAAAATTAAGTTTATTGTCCAGGCTGAGCTTTTCCAACTCTTAAGAGGTCTAAAATTAATTATATGAAGCATACTCTATTTGCATCTATTTTATGTAGAAGATGTCTAAGGTGGTTTATGCAATTAAACATAAGGTGCATGACAGATGCCAAAATTAATTAGTTTATTATCAACTCACAATTTTTTCTGTTAAATTCATACATATCATATAACAAGATGCACCTAAGAGCTAAAAATTTAAATAGGTATAAAATTCAATTGTTTGAAGAGAATTTTTTTCCCATCACTTCAGCAATAAGCAGTTAGTAGGACAATTCAGAAAAATAAATTATTTGTGTTTTTTGTTTTATTTTAATTTATGAAATGTGTAAGGACTTTTGTGAGGACAAGAGCTTAGAAAAATTAATGGGTTTTTAAAACTTTGTATTGA
>NW_017732337.1:347529-357821 GCF_001890085.2 Hipposideros armiger | reverse complement strand
ACTCATGTGTCCTTGGATAGAGAGTAAAAGTTTTCAGTATGAAGGGTTTTTGCATTATTTATTATATAAAGCCCTATACTTTATAGTTATTGTTGCTATTGAAAATATATCTTGCACTCTATTTGGTTATTGATGCAATTTGGGAATACAATTGATTTTTTATTTTAGCCACTATGTTGAGCTCTTTCTTAGATTCATTAGCTCATTGGTTTTCCAAATAAATAAATGATCAAAGCAATCTATAAGTATGACATTTTAACCTATATTCTTCTAAACCTTCACTCTCTCTTTTTATCTCTCAATACACATCTTTTTTTTGCCAGTTTCAATAGATCATGTTTAATGGAAGCAGCAATGCTAGAAATTATAATCATTTTCAATAGTATTTGCATGAACCATGTGTTTTTATGGTATATAGCCTTAATCAAGGAAAAGTACATTTTATCTGGGTCTAGTTTCATAAAATTTGACCTACCCAATAGGTTTTGAACTTCATTGGATGCTTTTTATCCCACACATTTAATAAAATGATCATATGATTTCTTCCTTTATTTGACTAATATAATGAATTACATTGATTGATATTCTGATATTCAACCAACCTTGCATTTTCTGGGATAAGCCCACTTGACTCATTTTATTATTGCATAGTTAGTTTTTGCTGTATTACAAGCTACCTTAAAACTTAAAATAGCTATACCTGGCAATTTGGAACTAGATTCATCTGGGCAGTTTTCCTCTCTAGCTTTATCTGGGCTTATTTATACAGCTTCTGCGAACTGGTGAATCAGGTGGGTGAGAGTTGGTCAGAGATAGATACACTCACATGTTTGGTGGTTGGCTTGAGCCATGGGGCACCTGGTCTACTTGTCTTCAGAACCTAGTGGGCTAGTCCATGGCAACTGAGAGGTCACACTCGTTTGCTATTGCCTCATTGTCTAGATCAAACTAAATATCAAAGCCCAGAGTCATTGCTGAAGCGGGTGACCCAGGGATAAGAATGCAAGAAGGGAAATTATGCCATCATTTTGAAATGCCCTATCACAATACTTTTTATTTACTTTAAAACTATGTGGAATAATATACTGAGATATTGGGCTTCTATATAATAAGGAAGATTTAAGTGTAATTTTCTTTCTTTCTTTCTTTCTTTCTTTCTTTCTTTCTTTCTTTCTTTCTTTCTTTCTTTCTTTCTTTCTTTCTTTCTTTTTTTAATATTGTCCCTGTTCAGTATGATACTCTCCTTCCATCTCCAACCCCGTCATTCAAGTTAGGGTATTTAAATGCATTGAAGGACTAGAAATGAGTATTATATTTTAAGTCACATAATCTTAGAGAAGTGATTCCCATCATGCACTGAGGATGTTCACAAGGCTTTTCTCTCCCAGTGGATTGCGAACCCATCAGTCAGTGCATCACACACTTTCAAGGGACATAATACACACTACATCTCATTTATTTCTATAGCATTTCCCCTGTTTTTAGTTACTGTACAAGGAACTAAAATTCATTGAATAATGTTTCTAGGGTTAAAAAATGATATCTCTGAGTATACATTAGATTTTTACCTTGATGCATTTGTTTCTATAATCAATAGCTACTTAAAGTGAACAAAAGATATGCACAATTCTTCTGCTGGGTTCTTTTGATTTTTCAATTAAAAAGTAGCAAATGCTTGGAGAAAATTAAAATACAGACAAAGTAAGAAGGAAAAACTCTCCATTATCCCAGTTTTCTACCCTCACATGGAAAACTACTATAAAGTTAAGATGTCAGTTGAAAACTATTTACAAGATAAAAATGATTCTAAAAAGTCATTGAAGACATTTGACCGCTGAAGGGTTATGTTGAAAAACGTAACTATCAGTTTGATCTCAAATCTAAAAATTATTGGCAAAAAGTAGGAGTACTCTAACAGCATGGTCGCAAATCAAAGAACTATATTTAGAACTAAAGAAAAAGTTAGGATTATTGGGTCCAATTTCACATTTTTTATATGAGGAACCTGAAAATCACGAATCACTGAGAGATCTCTAATTACTTGTAAGTAATTTTGTAATGCTATTTTCTCCCTAAGTTGGCCATGAAAAGAATGGGTTTAGAGGAATGAGAGGAATAGGGCTTTAATTTTAAGGAATCGTTGAGAGATGAAGATCATTTCTTTTATCATTTCTTGGTGGATAGAGGTCTTCTAAGATTGGATGTCTCATTAGAGTAGAGAAATACAGGACATTATTTATAAAATGATATCCATCCACTTCTAGTCAACCTCTTCTAGGCAAACACATCTTTAACTTTATTTGGATTACATAGTATTTTAAATTATGAATTTGTTTTGTCTTCTCAGGTCAGTCTTTTTTAGGCATGTGGGTTTGTTCTCTGTTTATTCTACCTTTCTTTCATTTCTGTTTCCCTCCCTCCCTTACTCCCTCTGTATTAGTGAATTGGAAAGAAAATTACCTTACATATGCTCCACTATGCAACAGCGAAATTCCAAAATATAACTAATATTTTTTAAAAAGACAATAACTAAGAAAATATTATAGCAGCAGAATCTTGAAAAAGTAGAAGGAAATTTTGGTCCTTTCTGTCTTAAAGTAGATTTGGAAAGTAAATTCCAAGTTCTCTTTTCTAATGCAGAGATGCTAGTTGAGCCTATGTTTTTTGTTTTTGTTTTTGTTTTTAAGATTAGCTTACATGGTTCTTTTTACAAGGTTATCTTCACCTTTGCTAATTAGTAATGATGAAAATAATAATATAATGTATTTTGTTAATGCCTTTTTTCTCATGGGCTCAATGTACTTTATAGCCCTAACCTTTAATTTTCCAACAACCCTGAGAGGGGACAAAGGGGCAGATTGTTCTTTCCCTCATTTCACAGATGAGAAAACTGAGTTTCAAAGAGGTTAAATGATTCAGCCAAGGTTATTCTTTGAGATGATGCCAGAGCCAAAAATAGCACCCCTATCTTCTTGTTCTCTTTCACATGATTCTCCATTCACCGGTCCACTCTGACTGTAAAAAGGCTCTGCACCTGTCCTCACACAGCCCCTGCAATGTCCTTTTATTAGGACGTGAAGACAGTGACAAGTCAGACCAGACATAAAGAATGCTGTAAAAAAGGACCGGTCTTTTTTGTTGACTCTGTCCCATAATATTCCACAGCCACACTGCATGAGAAACATGAGACACTCATTCAGATCATGTTCTCATTAGTTCTCACTAGAACTAGATTGTGTAGAAATTAAAGATATGTCTTGTGGCCTGACTGCTAAAATGAGTGCCTCGGGAGTCAGAGATGCCTTGCTGCTCAGGAAGTCAAGAATACCCTTTGCTAATTGTTTCTCCTCCATTTCTTAGACGATATAAATGCATGACCAGCATCATATATTATACTTCAGTACTATTCATCATTCATTTTACACATATTTGCAGGAAAGAAAGTTGCCCAAGTCATTAAATCCTCCCATGATTCAAAAACGTATGACCTTAGGTGGCAGCCCAGCAGGTAGCTTACTAGGCACATTAAATCATTCCTATTATGGACCTACAAGAACATGACCTCCAAATTACCAAGCTGTTTCTTCATGAAATGAAAATGGAACTGAGAGGTTAGGGAAACTTTTCCAAGTGTCTGGTTCTTGCCATCATCTAATGAGGTCCTCATTCCTGGCTACTAAATTTGCCCTTTGATTGATGGTTACTCAAAAAATCAATGATAATAAAGCTGTCCAATTCTTGAGAGATCATTTTCTCTGTTTTCTATCCCTCAAGTGTGCAATAAAGTGAACTACCCATTTGGTCCATTATTATCTTGTGTCAATTACTATTGAGGGATAAGTTAAGTCTTCCTCTCTGAGCTCCTTCAGGAAAGATTTGGGGTCTTATTTTTTACTGCCTTAGGCAGAAAACATAGTCCATGGCACAGATTAAGTACTCACAAATGTTAGTTAGATGGGTGGATGGATTTTCAATGTCTTGCAACCCAGGAATTACGAAACTAATATTGTGATTTCTATTGTCTATAACAAGGAAATGACTTAGGTCGAGGAAATAAGTGCCTAGCCCAAGTGCCACCATTTTCCCCTCCCATGTTCATTACAATACTTGATGATCTAACATGAGATTCTTTCTCTTTGGGTGTAGACATGACCTCAGTGTCCTTGTGTACAATGTAAACCATCCTTTACTGTTTGATTTCAGTCGGGACATAGGAGTAATCCTGTTTTTCATCCAGGACTTGGACACTGGGAAAAACAGATAATTTTTATGTAAAAATATAGATTTACAGAATAGAAAAACCATAATTTTCCAGAAGTTTCCTAGTACAGACTTCAGGGGGAAAATATATGTTTAATTCATTATAGACATTTGGTTCAGCCACTTAGGTTCTTCTTTCAAAAGTCATATCAATTCTTATTTTAAATTGGCCTGTGAATTGAAGGGATAACAAAACAAGCTATAAAACTTGCAGAAGAGAGTCCTTCTAGATAGGGTCTCTTTATGGCCTGATATCTATATAAAGGGGTAATGTCAACTTCTTTATTGGGAAGTTGGCCAGAGGAAGAGATAGAGAGGTACAATGGGTAATTCTAGGCTGACATAGTCATCAAGACATAGTATGTGAAAAATTATTTCTGGTAGGTAGTATAAATGAACAATGAGAAAAGTATTAAGTAGACTCGTCACTAGCTCATGATTATTACCAGTGTACCAATTTAACAATGAAGTTGTCATGGTGATCAGTGCTGGATACTATAACAAACACTCCTTAAATCCAAGTGTCTTGACTCAATAAATGTTTATTTCTTATATTAGAGACCATTGTGGATCAGGTAATTCTTTCTTAGCAGATTACCTTCAAGCAGTGAAGGGACTCAAGCCCCTTCCATCTCGTGATGTTGTCTTAGATACATGACCTCCTAAATTATGGTAGAAAGGAACATGGATAGCATAAGATCTCCTGGACATGCCTGGAAGTGGTGGACCCATATCCTTTTAGCCAGAATGGAAAAACATGACCCCTGCATGGCCACAAAGGAGCCTGGAAGAGGTAACTGTTCTGTGTGTCCAGGAAGAGGAAAATGAAATGCATCTCTGTCTCAGTCACAGTTGAAGATAGGGAATCTGTGGCAAAGAGCAATGTTTGTAGATGTAGGTGATGCGTGACAATTGAAGCAGATTGATTTTTTAATCATTGAGGGGCACTGTCCCATATGAATTCTGAATGCTAATAAATTAAATCACCTACTGAAAACCACCAGTCTAGTGTGTGTGCTAGATATAAGGAATTATAATCTTATCATTTATTTAGTAAACAACAAATATTTATATCTACCCAGCACTGTGCTGACAACTGCAACCTACCACCACTTCCTTCCTGGTGCCTGGATGATTTCTAAGAAGTTGGTATAAATCAGGACTCGAGCAACTCACTTGATATGGACGCTATCCCTTTTGTAGCCCCCTTGCGGGAATTAACCATCTTGACCAAAAACAAAGGGGGAAGACTTACGGCTCTGCTTATCAGAAAGTGCCTCCTAATATCTGGCATTTTTCTGGCCACATGCTAGTAATTTCTTTTTTCTTCACATTTCTTGGCCTACTGAACACTATAATCAAATTCTCCCTCAACTTTCTTTTAGCTGCAGTATACAACCACATTTTCTTCAGACTTCTTCTTAAAAGGATAATTCTGTTTTTTTCTTTTTCATTTTTATTATTTTGTTTATATTTTGAAATATTTTGTTACATTTCACTGAGTAAATTTGAAGATCTAATTGGCTTTATTAAGTGAGTCATGATTTGGGCAGCAGCCCATCTAGCAACAAGAAGGGCGCTCAGAGGTTGTACAAAATGGAAGGTTTTTATAGGAAGGGTGTGGCACGGAAGGTTATTAGCAAAAAAAAAGTATTACTTTTAGACCAGGATGTCTTTTGAAGGGGAAGGGAAAGGCAAGGGTTTTTATCATGCAGGTTACCTCTTCTTTCTATGGGGGATGGAAGGACTAAAGTGAAAGCTTACCTCATGGGTGTTGGCCGGAAAATTCCCCTTGTTGATAAAGATTACATTTCTGGTGAAGGTCAAAACTGTAATTAGGTCAGGTATTAAGTCTAGGCTTGGTATCATGGGCTTTAGCACAAATGACACCATTTTGGGACTGTGTTTTTTTTCTGTAACGATCTAATGAGGTCACATATTCAAAAAGCATATAATATAAAAAAAGATAAATAGTGGAAATTCCTTGTGAGATTTATGTCCCCTCAACCAACTGATTTTAGAGCCCTTACTCCCTCACTTAACAACTTTTATTAATTTCTGAGGTGTTCATCAGAAGTTTTTTGTGGACATAGGCAAGTGCACATATGTATGTTAGAAAGGTTATTGTATCATGAATTCAAAACAGCAGAGAACTGGAAAAGTTATTAGAGGGTCCTGAGCACCCCAATGCCAATGGGGGAGCTTGGGGGTTTGCTCACATCACCAAGCGATGCTCCACCACCAGCTTAGTGTCCGATAATTCAACTCAATTCTGATGCTGTCTCCAAGTAGATTCTACAAATTAAGGGCTCAGTCCCACAAGACTGAACCCCCACTTCAGGTGCCATTCACTGTTGTCACCTGTGCTTCTGACCCATGGTCGATAGATCAGAGGGCCCAACAACCCTCCCCTTGGGTTTGATTAATTTACTAGATTGGCTTGCAAAATTCACAGAAATGTTTTACTTATGAGATTAAACAGTTTATTGTAAAAGGATATAACTCAGGAACAGCCAAATGGAAGAGCTGCATAGGGCAAAGTATAGGGAAAGCGCGTGGCGCTTCCATGCCCTCTGTGAGTATGCCAGCTCCCCAAATCTCCATGTGTTCACCAACCTGGAGGATTCCTGAACCTGGTCCTTCTGGGCTTTTATGGGGTTTCATTATATGTACAGCCATGGCTGACTCAATCGTTGGCCAATGTTGTTTGGACTCCAATATTCAGCCCCTCTCCCTCCCCCTGAGGTTGGGTTGAGGGGTGGGAGGTGGGACTGAAAGTTCCAGCCCTCTAATCACATGGCTCCACTGACTACAAGCCTCCCTTCTTAGGTGGGGTCCAAAGGTCACCTTATTAACAACAAGAGATGAGATTATTGCTTTCTCATCACTTAGGAAATTTCAAGAGTTTTAGGAGCACTGTGCCAGAAACAGGACAAAAACCAAATATATATTTCTTATTATAAATCACAATATCACAGTTATCTAAGTAAATGTTTCTACCATCCCAAACAGGTGGTCCTCACCAGGGAAAATAACCTAATAACCAATCTCTGCTATTTATTTTTAAAATCAAATTTAAGAAGAGATTTTTCATGGCTAATATAAAACTTTTCCTACTTTAGCTGTTGCCTATTTCTACTTTGATTTATTTTTAAGTTTTTAGTTTAGTTTTCAAAATTGCCTTAAGATTTTAAACATTAGAACTAAACCCTTCAAGGTAAAAAAAAAACATAATAATAATAATTAAGGGAGAGTATATTAGATTTAGTTAAATAGATATGATGTTCGGGAATGTGTAACAGTTGTGCACATGAACTTTTTGAAATGATTTGCATCATGTCAGCTAATTTAAATCCAGCAAATATAAATAAATACATTATTTATATATATATATATATATATATATATATATTTATATATATATATATATATATATATATATATATATATATATATATGGGACTAGGTTATAAATGACTTCAGTTTTAAACAAGATTTTTGTCCTAAATATTTTTCAAATAATACTGTTTTCCTGNGAGCCTTCTGCTTAACAGGAGGCAGCGTGTGCCCAGGCGATTGTTTACCATCCACTGCCAAGCTGGTTTCTACACACTGAGTGCTCACTCAGTCAATACCTGTATCCTGAGGGAATGCCCAGCCAACAGTTTCTACTTCCCTGAATTAGCACAACCTGCCATGTGGAATTTCAAAGAGCTTTTGCATTCATTAGAACACAGGGATTTATTTCATCCCGAGGTCAGGATGCCCAGTCCCACACAAACTGATTTAACAACAAATGTTTAAGTACCGATAAATTCAAGGCCACCTAGCTAATATTCGTTGACAACTTACTGTGTACTGGACTCTGCACTGTGCACTCTCCATACTGGATGTTATTTAATAACAGACTTCCGAAGTGGGTGTTTAAGATTCCTGTCAAGGGCTCTGCATATGAGGAAACAGAGCCAGAAAAGACCAAAGTATTATTTATTAATAGTCAGCTAGACCCTGTTACCTCATTTTAGAATTCTAAATGAGGTCTTTTGCCTTTTCTCTGTTTTGCCTCCAAATCACTGATGAGTAGATCACAAGGCAAGCATAAACTAACATGCTTTATTCTCTAAATCATAGGCTGAGATACTGGAAGACAGTGTAACACATCTGTCACTTCCCAATGCAATGACTACTCACCACTCAATAGATGTTCTGGTTGTTGACCAATAACATTAGCGACCCCTCTTCGCTCACCACCCAAATTTCCTATCACATTGATGTCCTGAGAAGTGGACCACAGTTCAAGATAGAAATGAAAAACTATAAATAAGCTTGAAAATATATTTTATTTCCATTAGCTAAGATAGTCACTTGTTTCTTTTATACTTATTAATTTCTTCCCCTTTTTCACCCCCCCCCATACCCGTCCCATCTGGCAACCATCAAATGTTCTCTGTATTTATGAATTTGTTTCTGTTTTGTTTGTTTATTTATTTTGTTCTTTAGATTCCACATATAAGTGAAATCATATGGCATGTCTCTCTCTCAGTTTGACTTATTTCACTTAGCATAATACCCTCTACGTCAGTGGGTCTCAACCTTCCTAATGCCGCAAACCCCTTAATACAGTTCCTCATGTTGTGGTGACCCCCAACCATAAAATTATTTTCATTGCTATTCTATAACTAATTTTGCTACTGTTATGAATCGTAATGTAAGTATCTGATATGCAGGATGTATTTTCATTGTTACAAATTGAACATAATTAAAGCATAGTGATTAATTACAAAAACAATATGTAATTATATATTGTGAAATATTTATTTCTAATCACAAATAAATGACATTTTGTCTTGAAGCCGAGTACTTGTATGTGGGCATATCTGCATGTAGGTGGACCCGCCTGGAGACGGATAGAGGAGCAGTGTCTCGGTTCCTAAGACCATCGAAAATATGTGTTTTTCCGATAGTCTTAGGCGACCCCTGTGAAAGGGTCATTCGAACCCCAAAGGGGTCGCGACCCACAGGTTGAGAACGCTGCTCTGGGTCTATCCATGTTGTTGCAGACGATATGATTTCATTCTTTTGAATGGCCAATTAATATTCATATATATATATGTATATATAACCTCTTCTTTATCCATTCATCCATTGAAGGACACCCAGGTTGCCTCCCTATCTTGGATATTATAAATAATGCTGCAATGACCATATGGATGCACTCTTGATGTTGTATATGCCATGAGCTTGGACAAATTTATAATGACATGTATTTAGTGTTATAGTATTATACAGAGTAGTTTCATGGCTCTTACAATCCTCTATGTTCTGTCTATTTCTCTGTCCCCACTAACCCCTGATAACCGCTGGTCTTTATACTGTTTCTGCGGTTTTGCTTTCTTCATAATGCTGTATAGTCTGAATCATACTGAATATAGCCTTTTCAAATTGGCTTCTTTCACATACTAATATGCATTTAAGTTTCCCCTATGCCTTTTCACATCATATACAAGGTGTGATTGAAAAATACAGTGAATGTTTACATTAAAAAAATTTATTACAGTAAAAGACACATTGCAATTAATGCCCCTCAAAATACCCCCCTTCGCTTCAAATACACTTATTCCAATGTTCTTGCCACTTTTGGAAACAGTTCTGGAAGTCCTCTTTCATGAGTGTCTACTTCATCCTACATCATGGCAATGCTCCGTGTCACACATCGCTTCTAGTACGGTAATATCTGCCAAACAAAAACATTGCAATGTGTCCTCATCCACCTTACTTACTGGATCTGGCACCGTGTGACTTCTGGCTCTTCCCCAAAGTCAAAATGACCATCAAAGGTAAATGTTTTGAATCGATTTGGGACATCAAGGCAGCCATGACAGCGCAACTAAAGACACTCACGAAAGAGGACTTCCAGAACTGCTTCAGAAAGTGGCAAGAATGATGGAATAAGTGTATTTGAAGTGAGAAGGAGTATTTTGAGGGGGATTAATGACAATGTGTCTTTTACTGTAATAATTTTAGTTTTTTTT
>NW_017732337.1:342906-345494 GCF_001890085.2 Hipposideros armiger | reverse complement strand
AGTAACTAATGATATGCTTCTGTTGATCTTAAATAGACAAGAATTCTCCAAATATAATATTCCATAAAAGAATCATACATTTCTTTAAACCCTATGTGTGCTTCTAAAGTGTAGATTCTAAATCAAATAGATTTCTCTTTTTCATAAAGGAAATGAATACAGGATTTCACTTGTAAGTTGATCAACTTTTTTTTTTTTCCTATCTCAAACAATGACTGTTGTTGAGTTGTTGGGCATAGTAAATACAGCCATATCCTTCAGAAAAATCACACATTTTAGAAACTCTAGAATGCATGTAGCTCGGAACTATAAGAAGAGACCAGGGGAAGACTAACATGCTAGAAAGTATATTAAAATCAATGGTGAAATAGAGTTTAACACATAATTTATTTGGAAAGAAGTTCAGAACATGATGCCGGTTATTTAATATTCTGTTCAAAGATTATGGAAACACGGTTGAAGCATGTCATTCTGACTGCCATTAGAATGGTAGGATTTCAAACAGCATTGCATTAGCTGTGCTCAAATAGATAAAGAATGTTGAATAATTAAGTGAAGAGGAAATAGGAGACCTGTGTTCTAATCTCATCTTGGCCACTGGCATGAATAATGTTGACTTTAAGCCCATCACATAATCCTGTATTGCCTTGGTTTTCTTACCTGTAAAATGAGGGAATGCTATAAGTTTTTAATCACCTTTGATGGTCTTTAGTTCTATGATTCCAGAAGCATCTTGATTTAATACAGTTTGGGGATGTACGCCTAAATTGTAGCAAGAAGAACAATGTTCTTTTATTCCTAAAACAGCCTTGACATTGCATTAACATAGCAAATGAAACCTTTTGAGGATTGTTCAAAGAATCACTGATTTAGAATTCATCTCCACTATTGGTTTTTATTGTCTGTTTAACTTTCACTAGCTCTGTAACAGTTTTATATTTTTCCACTGCACCTGGACTAGCAGACCGGGTAGTTGGAGAAACACATCAACACTTATTGTAGACGCTTTGTTATCAGAGCCAACTCTGTGATCTTTGCTCTGTCTATGAATTATTTATTTAATTTGATGTGCTTTTCCCTGGATTCATGCACTTTTCCTTTGTTATGATGTTTCCTTCTATTTATGGGACTGTAAATACAGCTGACTAAACCTCGCTAATGGCTGAACGCATATCAAGTCTTTTGTGTGAAGATAGCTAGCTATCTTCCTGTTCATAGACCTACTGCATTTTCACTCATTTGCTTGTTTTTTTTTCTGCACAGCCATGGCAGTAGTGTCTGTGGAATAAATGAAATCATGACACCTGATACTTATTTAAATTGGAGTCAGAAAACTTGACCTTTGCCTAACTTTTGAAACTCGCTAGCTTCATGATAGTGTGCACTTCTCTTACGTTCTCTGAATCTCAGTTCACCTTCTTTATGGGAATGATTTTGCCTACCACACAATGTGGTAAATATAAAAGAAATTTTGTCCATCTGCCACAATGTTGGAGAAAATAATTGAATTGATTTCCACCAGATTTGGAGGCACCTGGTTNTGATGTTCGGGAATGTGTAACAGTTGTGCACATGAACTTTTTGAAATGATTTGCATCATGTCAGCTAATTTAAATCCAGCAAATATAAATAAATATATAATTTATATATATATATATATATATATATATATATATATATATATATATATATATATATATATGATAATTATCCGATTGATGGCACTAGGTTATAAATGACTTCAGTTTTAAACAAGATTTTTGTCCTAAATATTTTTCAAATAATACTGTTTTCCTGGTCATTCTAATTAATGAGACAGCCACTGGATTGTTTAGTGTCTTCATCCTAAGTTTTTTAAATATTTTGAATATCACCTATGCTTCCATGGGACCTTAGTTGATGTTTAAGTGAAAGAAAAAAGGAAGGTTTTTGGACTAAAATAAATTTGAGAAATGCTCTAGTCAATAAAATTAAACGTGTCTTGACTAGAGGACTTTTGAGATGTAGAATGAGCTATAATGTGCACTGTGAATTTCCATGTTAAGTAGAATGTGGTGTGACGTGTTTTTAAACTTCATTTGGCTACACAGCCCTTTGTTGGTGGAATTTTATAGAACTCTTGTTTCTAGAAATATTGGAAAATGTTGTTCTAATCTCAGTTATGCCTGTTGAAATCTTAGCATTTGGAAGGAGGCCCACAGATAAGCTCATCCAATTCCCAATATGGAAATCTACACTATATCCATGCTATAGGCTTTTTCGGCTGTGGATGCATATTTTGATAACAAAATGCTTACTACCCATAAATCATCTGATTCTATAATTTTTTTTATCCCAACTTCTGTTAAGAAGTTTTAACTTTTTAAGTGCTTTTTTACTATTATAAAATTTTAACTTTTAAAATTTTGTCTGTTGGACCTAGATCTGATATCTAGATTAAGACATATCCTACTTAAGGAAAAGAATATTCATTTTTCAAAGATGATTTATATCTGAAACAAAAACACACACACTTAAAATCATTCATAAATAGTTACCATTTATATGTCAATTTTATCTCAATAAAACTGGAAAAAAACAGATACCAA
>NW_017732337.1:339139-340606 GCF_001890085.2 Hipposideros armiger | reverse complement strand
AGCTTATGTTTTAGAAAGTACAATAAAAGTACAACTAAAAGTACCAGTAAAAAGAAGGGTTCAGACATCAATTGAATAACCACACAAATATATGTGAACTGTATAATGAACAAAGCAACGATGTTATGAACAAGTAAAAGGAGAGGCAATATTTTCCGGAGGTCCAAGAAAGACTTCCCTGTGGCAGGAAACTGAATTGAAATCCCTGCCATTTGAACCGAGGCCATTTGAACTGACATCACATGGACTCATGTAACTAACCAATGGCAGTGATTGAGGGATTCCAAGAAATGAGCAATATAGGGATATGAAAATGTATTGATTCATTTATTTATTCATTCAGTACATACTATGTGCCTATACTATTCCCAGTCTTGGGATGTAAGCAAAAAGGAACACTTCCAAAAAACTGAGGCGGCAGCTGGGTGGAAACGGGATGATGCAAGATGAGGCTGATTAAAGGTGACCATTATTAAGTAACCTTGAGGATTTTTCCCAGTTCAGACATAGTTGTCTCCTTTTGACTGGGAAAAAGGGTCGCAGAGACTCCTAGCAACTCCATTCAAGAGTCTCAGCAATGCCAATCACTAGTTGTGTGACATCAGGCAGATTACTTAACCACTTTATGCCCCAGTTTCCTCATCTGTCAAATGATAAGATTAATAGTACGGACCTTATAGGGTTTGATAAGAGCAAATAGCATTTGATAAGAGTTTAGGACTATCTCCATCACATAAACTCTACATACATTTTAGGTATTGTAGTTGAATGGTAGTTTTGCTTGTAGTTACTAAATTAGAAGTAAATTGAAAATAAATGTAATTAAACAATGGTGAATGTTCATATCACACTTATTCAAAGTAAATTGCAAGTGATAAATAAAAAAATGCATACAAGGTCAAAATTCAGATAGAGAGGAGAATGTTGAAAGAAGCAAAACAAATGATAGAAACATTAAAATATATGCATTAGAAAATGACACTTAGGAAAACTGGGAATCAGTAAAGTTTTGTTAATTGCTATGTTTTAGAAACAGAAGATGGATGTTTGCAATAAGCTTAAATGAAAGAATTTTTTTTAAATGTTCCCTGGGAACCAGAGAGGCACAAACAAATGCTCATAATTTCATGGCTTGGGCTGAAGCATTTCTCAGATGCCCTTGAAAGTTCCCAAAGACAATCTTTCCTCAGAAAAGTATGTCTCCTGTGAGCAAATAATGTTCTTGCCTAGAAATGAAATGCAGTAATACATTACATTGCAACTGAAGTGATAGCAAGACTGGCAGCAGAAGTTGAGAAAAAAAATGTCCCATTGCAACTGCAAGTTCAAGGCTCTGTTTCTAAACTTCCACAATTTCTCAAGGGATGCCCTTCATCTTAAATAAAAATAGTCTGAAAAGAATCTTGCCTGCTCTTTACATAATTGGAAGAAGAATTTATTTGGAATTATTATTGTATCATGAATGTC
>NW_017732337.1:333982-335214 GCF_001890085.2 Hipposideros armiger | reverse complement strand
ATATTTAATATATATATGTATATATTTAATATATAATATGTTTAATATTAATTACATGTACTAAAGTAGTTACTATATATGTACATATCCATCTATTGGTTCTATTTCTCTGGAGAACCCTAATACTGGGGTGGTTTTTATACACGGTGAAGATTTAGAACTACTATATATGTTAAAAGACCATAGGAAAAGATCACAAAAATTGATGTTTTGACAGGGTAATTCTGCTTCTTATAAGGGCAAGTCTGTGAGGATGAGTAGTAATGTAGATTCTTTTTTTTTTCTTTTTAAATGGCAGCCCATCATATATAAGAGAACACTTTGGGAGGCTACAAGATATTAGTTAAAAGAACTTATAGTATGTTAACATTAAAACTACATCTCTATTCAACATACTACTCAGTAGAAAGGATTCTAGGCCTGTGCTGTGAAAAATTTCCATGCATAGATCATTGGGAAAGATATAGGGACGATTCCGAAATTACTGAAGTTTTTGGAGAACCAATGTAACCATTTTGGAGGTCCTGGTGTCAGGATTTATTGACCCCTGGGTCCTGTTTTGTAATACTAGGACCCACAGTTATGTAGGAGATTAACATAAAACTTCTTTTCAGCTAGAAGTAGAAAGGACAGATGTCTTTCACTGAAGGAGGAAATAGAGGTGTAAGTTGGGAATACAGAGTAAAGAAAGAGGAAAGCAAAAGTAATCCATTTAGGGAAGACTTGCTCTGGGGGCAAGCCCTGGGCATATAATCATCTGTATTTCCTATTTCAGGATACAGCATATGCTCTACTATATGTAAGCATTTAATGGTTTGTCTTCCACATACTTTAAGTTCCATTAAAGAGATTCACTTCTATTGGCATTTCCTTCCATGGGATCCCAGGCACTTAGCACCGTCCCTCAGTAAGTAGTTTTTGAATCAGTGAATCAGTGAAATAGTGAATGTGAATTTCAAGCTCAATATCCTTCTCAAATCAATTACTTCCTTTATAACATACCTGGGAAGGTTATAGTGTCAGGTCTCAAAGGGAAATATGACCTTGATTTTAGAAGTTGAGTTTATGTTTTCTATCGCATCATCCAAAGTAAAAATTTACTCTATAAAATCACATTCTGTTTTCAGATTTTTGAGTTGCCTCCATATTGATTTCCATAATGGCTGCACCAGCCTGCAGTCCCACCAGCAGTGCACCAGGGTTCCCTTTTCCCCACAGCCTCGCCAGCATTT
>NW_017732337.1:260478-333932 GCF_001890085.2 Hipposideros armiger | reverse complement strand
ATATATGTATATATTTAATATATAATATGTTTAATATTAATTACATGTACTAAAGTAGTTACTATATATGTACATATCCATCTATTGGTTCTATTTCTCTGGAGAACCCTAATACTGGGGTGGTTTTTATACACGGTGAAGATTTAGAACTACTATATATGTTAAAATACCGTAGGAAAAGATCACAAAAATTGATGTTTTGACAGGGTAATTCTGCTTCTTATAAGGGCAAGTCTGTGAGGATGAGTGGTAATGTGGATTCTTTTTTTTTTTTCTTTTTCAATGGTAGCCCATCATATATAAGAGAACACTTTGGGAGGCTACAAGACATTAGTTAAAAGAACTTATAGTATGTTAACATTAAAACTAATCTCCATCCAACACACTACTCAGTAGAAAGGATTCTGGGCCTGTGTGTGAAAAATCTCCATGCATGGATCATTGGGAAAGATATAGGGACGATTCCGAAATTACTGAAGTTTTTGGAGAACCATTGTAACCATTTTGGAGGTCCTGGTGTCAGGATTTATTGACCCCTGGGTCCTGTTTTGTAATACCAGGACCCACAGTTGTGTAGGAGATGAACATAAACCTTCTTTTCAGCTAGAAGTAGAAAGGACAGATGTCTTTCACTGAAGAAGGAAATAGAGGTGTAAGTGGGGAATACAGAGTAAAGAAAGAGGAAAGCAAAAGTAATCCATTTAGAGAAGACTTGCTCTGGGGGCAAGCCCTGGGCATATAATCATCTGTATTTCCTATTTCAGGATACAGCACATGCTCTATTATATGTAAGCATTTAATGGTTTGTCTTCCACATACTTTAAGTTCCATTAAAGAAATTCACTTCTATTGGCATTTCCTTCCATGGGATCCCAGGCACTTAGCACTGTCCCTCAGTAAGTAGTTTTTGAATCAGTGAATCAGTGAATTAGTGAATGTGACTTAAGCTCAATATCCTTCTCAAATCAATTACTTCCTTTATACCATAACTGGGAAGGTTATAGTGTCAGGTCTCAAAGGGAAATATGACCTCGATTTTAGAAGTTGAGTTTATGTTTTCTATCGCGTCATCCAAAGTAAAAAATTTACTCTATAAAATCACATTCTGATCATTTTGCTCATTTTGAGCACTTTCAAAGAGTTTAATGCTCTACTTGGTGAGTTAAGTCATCCTATATATGAATAGCTGTAATTTCTATAAAGTCCTTTGTTATATCTTCCTGAAGCATCCCACCCATTGGTCTTAGCTTGACCTGATGGAACTGCACAGTAAAATATTAGTTTCAAATAAGCATGTTGGCACTCAGTTAGTTGTAGCCCATTGTCACATCACTGAAGTCTTCTTTTCTTGGGACAAATGTTCAGTGTGTGTGTGTGTGTGTGTGTGAGTGTGTGTGCGTGTGTGTGTGTGTGTGAGTGTTTTCTTCTATTAATACTGTGAAAGTATGTTTAGGCCTTGTTAGTAAACCATCGTTTTTACTGACATTTGCACTTGCTTTTGTTATCTAAAATTACTCCAAAAGTAGAAGTGCTCGGAACTAAATCTTGTGCGCCTGACACGATCCATCTGAGCAGAGTGCGACAACATACACAAAAGGAAAACTATATTTGTATTAAGTGTAATTCTTACATCATAAAGACTACATATGCTTATTTCAAAAGTAAAAATATCAAATAGTATAAAATATATAACATTTTACATAACAGAATATACATATAGAGTAGTATAAAAAAGAACACCAAAATAATTCAAAATAACCCATTACCCAAAGAAAAGCCCTTTCAGATCCATTTATCTTTTTATCTTCCTACATTGTGTGAACATCACAAACACACATGCCTACATATACATTTCACATATAAACATATAAGGTTTTAAACCTATGTTTTGAAATTTAATATAAGTATGGGATACTATCACATGGCTATAAATTTAGTTCTGCATCAGTTTGCAAACTCTTGAGTGATGGGTAAATTCAGCCCACAGGCATCCCCACATCCTCCAAAGCCTGGACAGCATGTGAAAAATCTGCACATTTTGCAGCTTCTGTTGGACAAGTTGGTAATACAGGTGTGCAACTTTACATGGATGCAGGAAGTGGAACATCACATGCTTCCTTTACACTGGGCAGGTGCTCTTTAATGGGCTTAGTCATCAGCATTGCCTGTTTAATTGTCTGTAAGAACAGCCCCTCTAAGATTGAGTTGGCATTCCATGAACATTGCTGTTTTAATATCTATAGAACTCTATGCAATGGGTGTACCACAATTTGTTTCATAAATCCCCTTTTGGTGGACTTAAGGTTGGTTTCATATTTTTCCTGTTATTCATACTGCTGCAGCAAACATCTTTTGTACAGTGTACTCACCAAGTTGCTTGATAATTTTATGATTAACTCCTAGATGAGATGTGGAATTATTGGGCCAAAATAGACTTAAAGGTTTTAGAATTGTCTTAATCTTTTAAACATCATCAGGCCCATAAAAAGAGCCTATATATTTCACTGCGTTAAGCAAAACCTTGACTACTATATGTAAAACAAATTTGTAAAAACCAAATTAAAAATAGAATTGTTCAAAATATATAGTAGTTAGACTAATATTTTACTGTAGAAAAATGGCAAAATATAGCAAAAATATAAAGGAAAAAATAAACTTACATACACTTCCAGAACTTTGAGATAATTATTATCTTTTTCATTTTTGCATTTTTCCACTTATATATACATATATGTTTATATACACATACATGTTTACATATACTGACATTTTATATACAAAATATTTAATAATTTTAAGTACTATTATATAATAATAATGTAGTATTTATATACTTTTTATTTCTCTTAAATTTTCACATACGATATATCATTACTATCTCCCCTATTAGCTAATATTCTTTATTTGGATAATTTACAAGTTGCTACATATTCCAACATATGGGATCACTTATTTAAATAAAATAGTCCCCTATTTTTGACACTTATGTTGTTTCCAAGTTTTTCTTTTCACAAATAATGCTCCAATTAATGCCATTTACATATGTTTGTGACTTCTAGTTATATCCTTATAATAAATTTCTACATATGTAATCACTAGACCAAAAATCCAACTTGTACTCAGACAATTTTTAAAAATCTAAATTCAGACCTTCATATTCACAGTAATATCAATTAATGTATTTTATTTGTTTTTTTTTGTTTGTTTTTACCTTGTTAACAGGTAGGTAGATAGATAGATATTTATTTTAATTTAATACATCGCTTATTGATCTTGTTGCTTCACATCTTTGCCTCTTCTAAACTCTTTTGCACAGTTTTGGCATTAACTGGGCATTTTGCCCAAATGTCAGTTCAAATTTCCTCAGGATAGTTGCTCAATTATTCCCTCTCCTCAGGTACTAAAAAATGCAGTTCTAATTGTTAACATTTGTTACTATAGATAAGATGAAGCTCCGTGATTTTCCTATAACAGCTTACCATCTGGGGCTGGATTCACTGGAAAGCCTTGCACAGTAAAGTGCATTGATATTGCATAGATACGTGATGGCACATGAGGAAATAAAATCTGTGAAAGTCTTTAAATAGTAAAGCAAGGCAAATGATAAATATTATTTATTATTAAGAATAATTAATAGTTGTCAAGCAGATGCTTTCCTACCAGTCAAAGTGCCACATACCTTCCACAATGAAGGCTTGTAATTACTAATATTTAGATGGGGGGAAATGAGTTTTTCCTCAACTCGTTCATTGTAGGCCAGATATTGCCAAACACCTTGATAGAATCAATGGCAGCTTAGTTAAGCAGGTGATAATCTCTTGCCCTCCCACTTATCAGTGAACGGCTTTACCATGGATTACAGTCACTGAAAAATTATGATTGTAGCCTTCTGCCGTGTTTACCGTTCGAAAATTTCCCTTTAAATGGAGCATGATGTGCTCATAAGTAGTGGGTTTGTGAGCACTTGTTTGTCATTTACAATGATTATGTTCCCCCATATTTGAACTGGCACATAAAAATGCCAGTTATAGTATTTTAAAGTGATTTTTCTATCTGCCTTTCCTGTTAGAAGCCTTACTTAGGTGCTTAGTTAATATCTTGCACAACTTGGCCTCTGTTGGAAAATGAAAGAGCTGCACAGGACACCCACAGCCTGCTCAGAAAGCTGAGAAAACATTGGAAAGAGGTGATGATATCTGCCGCACTATCAATCTGTTCTATGCAGTGTTATATTGTTATTATAGCACATGCTGAGTTGCCAGTAAAAACCACTCTATGTAGTTTAGAAGTAGGAAAGGGATCGTTTCAGTTTTGTAAAGATGGTGCATCTGGTTGGCAAGAGGGACTCTATTCACCTTTCATAATGCACAGAACTTCCGTTCTTCTCCCTTGTCCCCATTACTAATCTGTGTAGGTCTCCATGCCTTCCTTACTGCCTCCCCCATCCTACCAGCTGCTCATCATTGTACTTGCTTTGGAATGTCTACTGGAGACAGTACTGAGAGCACCAGGCCTGATCTCTACAAAATTGAATCAGTCTTTTATGAGCCACAGAAAATAAAATGACAATCAGGAAACTAGTAAAGGGGTGTATGAGTAAAAATCGAATATACTGTGGTACCCTGTTTGTAAAGATGATACAGCAGGAAAAAAGTCCAAGATGGTGGAATAGATAAACACTATGCCTGCCACCTCCCAAGATTACATTAAAATGATAACTAAATTATAAAACAGTCAACTTCAAGAAACACCTGAACACTACCTGAACAGAAGCCCTATAACTAAGGATATAAAGAAGAAGCCACATCAAGACCAGTAGGAGGGCTGGAGATGTGAAACCGGCTGACCCCAAACCCATAGGTAGTGGTTGAACACTGGGAGGGATGCCTTGGTGGCAGAGGTCCCCCCTGAACAGTGAGGGATCCCAGACCCACACTGGGCTCTCCAGCCCAGGGTTCCTGTGCTGGGATCCCCACAACATCTGGCAGTGCAAATTGGTAAGGATTCCATTCATCCTGGTGAGACTGAAGGTGACTGGAAACCCAGATGTTCTCTTAAAGGGCCCGCACATGGACTCACTTGTTAGCAAGCAAACCCTGGGCTCCGGTGGAGGAACAGCAACTCAAGAGGTGCTAGAGACATACAAGGAAGGACTAAATTGTGTGGCTGCAGTGCGACGGCTAGAGGGACAGCCCCCGTTATGCCTGTGTGGAGCCCACCTCACCTGGAGACTACAGGAGGTCATCATCTTTCCTACGATGAATCCTCCCCAAAAGGGCCAAATCTGAGACCACATTGTAAAATTCATGCATGCACCACCTTGTTGACTTTATGGGACTCTTTCCTATTTAGCTAGTGTGGCATCACTTGGGGGCTCTCTTGGCTGCACGGCAGCTGGCCCTACCCCACAAGCTGCTGGAGGTTTGTACCACAGTGGATGGCCTGCAGCAGCCTGAGGAACATTTGGTGGTAGCCCATCAGCCCCAGTTCACACTGAAGCCTTTCTTGGTTGGCTCTCAGGGAATGGGGGCTGAGGCGAGCAATGGCTGGCTGTGGTGTTCTCTGGACATTTTGCAGGATGGCCACAGGCTCAGCACTGGTGCAAGAACTGAATCTGCATTCACTGTGTGAAATCCAGTGGTCATACCCCATGACTTCCTGGGACCCTGCCCTGCACAACATAGGCAGCACAACACAGGGCTCCTTCAACACCTCGTCACCCATTCCAGCCTATGCACCTAAGGAGGTTGTTACAGCAACTGAGCTTTATGGGAAGCCAGCAAATGGCAAGAGAACTAGGGGGGACCTGGGCCTATTGCTAATTCATATAACTCAATACCAAATAAACAAACAATCCAAATAAAAAATGGGCTTGAATAGACCTTTCTCCAAAGAGGACATGCAGATGGCCAGCAGACATATGAAAAGATGCTCAATGTCAGGAGTCATCAGAGAAATGCAAAGAAAAACCACAATGAGGTACCACCTGACACCTGTCAGAATGGCTACCATCAATAAATCAACAAACAAACAACAAATGCTGGCAGGATGTGGAGATAAGGGAACCCTCATGCACTATTGGTGGGATTGCAGATTGGTTTAGCCACGATAGAAAACAGTATAGAGGTTCCTCAAAAAATTAAAAATAGAACTACCATATGATCCAGCAATTCCACTCCTGGGTATTTATTCAAAGAAATCCAAAATATGAGTTCCAAAATATGTATGCACGCCTATGTTCACTGCAGCACTATTTGCAATAGCCAAGATATGAAAACAACCGAAATGCCCATCAATAGATGATTGAATAAATTGTGGTACATTTACACAATGAAGTATTACTCTGCCATAAAGATGAATGACATCTTACCATTTGCAACAACATGGATGGACCTAGAGGATATTATGCTAAGTGAAATAAGTCAGACTGAGAAAGACAAATACCATATGATCTCACTTATACGTGAAGTCTAAAGAATAAAAGAAAAAAGAAAAATCAGATTCATAGATACAGAAAACAAATTGGTGGTTACTAGAAAGGAGGGGGCGAGGGGCTGGGTGAGAAAGTGAAGAAATTAAAAAGTACAAATTGGTACTCTTACTCACAAAATAGTCACAGGGATGTAAAGTACAGGATGGGGAATATAGTCAATAATCTTGTAAAAACTATGGTATCATAGGTACTAGACTTATCAGGGGGATCACTTTATAAATTATATAAATGTCTAACCAATACGCTGTACACATGAAAATAATATATGAGAATATTGAATGCCAACTATAACTTTAAAAAATAGTCACAAGGATATAATGTATAGCATAGGGAATACAGTCAATTGTATTGTAATAACTATGTACAGTGTCAGATGGGTAGTAGTAGGCTTATTGGCGTTATCGTTTTGTGGGGTATGTAAATGTCTAATCACTATGTTACATTTTACACCTGAAACTAGTTAAAAAAACAAAAAACAAAAAAACACAATGATACAGCAGACTTCCTGCTACATTATCACCCAGCAGTTGTGTGTGTGTGTGTGTGTGTGTGTGTGTGTGTGTGTGTGTGTTTTCAGGGAAGAGAGAATGGATATTGTCCATAATTATGAGATGAAGTTAAGGAAAAATATGGATGAAGTATTTGGCATCATTACTGTGAATGGAACAGAAAATGGGCCCTTCACCTGGCCTGTTTACAAAGAGAGATTTATTAAAATGAGCATCTATAAGAAGATAAATATTGATTAGCATCATCAACAGCCATAAGGAGGGCAGAAGGTACTAATCACATACATTGCTCAGGTGCTGTCAGAGTGATTTGGGGGGTGATGGAAGGTATATGAGCCCTATGTCTTTCTAACATCAGATGCAAACAACTCTCCCCCCAAAATATAACCCATTCTTACCTCTTCTAAAAGAACAAGCCCCTGGAAATGTGGTGTCTGGAGTGATCACCTAATTTTCACTCACCCATGTGTGGCTGTGGAATGAAATAAAGCTAATGTGCAGGCAAACAAAGGGTAGTGAAAATGATATGAGCTCTGGAGTGAGAGAGAATTACATTAAAATCCCAACCCTACCATTTATTCAGTTACGTAAATTAAACAAGTTCCTTAAATTCTCTGAACTGCAGTTGCCTTGTCTATAAGGTGGAAATAGGGCCAGTGCTTACCGGGTTATTGCATGCCTTATAAATAATGTATGTAAAAGGCCTAACACAATACTGACATAAAACAGACACTCAACATGGTGATCATTACTATAACTCAGGGAAAATACTCTCTCCAATGCAGGCAGTCCTAAAGTAAAACAATATATAATAAAAACTTACTCAGAAGAACTTGTAAGTAGGGAAGCATTCAACTGATTGTGTGACTGTATCCTGTGGCTAGGTCTCAATACATCAATTCGTAGCCACGGAGATTCACAACATGTACTGTAGGCAGCATATTTCTAATTAATGTCATCATAAGAACTAAACCTTTGTAATTCTTTGGTTTCTAAGTGTTTGATATTTGAACCTTAATAATGCATTAGAGTACTTCTGAGTTTAGCTCTTACTAAATTATAAATGCTATCATTTTATACCTAAGATGGATGGTTTGCTCAATGCAGGTAGAGAAAAAAATAAATGTTTTAGACTAGCTGACTCTGGCTTGCTGGGGTTCTGGCCTCAGTACACAGACAAAGGGGCGGGTTCAGCAAAGCTGATGGTTTGGTCATTCCTAATTGTACTAGGATTAGGTCAAGATGCTAACTTCCAACAGCATATACTCTTTCTGACGGTCTTCTTTGCTTGAGTGTAAGGATATTTCTTTCTCCATATTTTTGAGAATATATTAGCTCTGCTGTCTCAAGTACAAACCATGAAGTCATTCAGAGGCACTCAGTTCATCCCACCTGGTTGTTTCTGTCACCTTAGGACTAGTCTCAAATGGTAACTCCCAGCAGATACTGGAATGCCCACATTTTCCCACCATCATTAACTTTCCCACCATCACCATCCTAATCACACCTATCACGTCATCACCTGTAACGACCCAGGCTTTATATCCATTTACACTGCTCACTATTTTATACACATAGGCTCGATTTGCTAGCTCTTGTCTCCCTCAAACAGATCTCAAATCCTTTTTTCACTGGGTAAAAAATGATACTAGCCACTGAAAAGAGAAAGAGTAAAACAGCATCATCTTGAGTGTCCATTCTGAATGATTGGCAGTAGCTTCCAGAAGCACTGAGTTAAGAAAAATGCCCAGGCTCTGTCTAGCCTTGGTGGGGAAGAATGCCATGATTGACTTGCAATGTCTGCCCTGGGTGAAAGAAGAAAACAGAAATAGGAAGGGTGACTTGCGGGATTGAAAGGATGGCAATTTTCAGGCTCCCTTAATGTCCTCAGTCTTTATAACTTTTTTTGGAGACAGAAGTGATGTTTCTTCCTTCCATCATGAGGCTGCACGGTTCATTTCCAGACCACTCATGTGTTCCCTCCGTGCTCTCTTTATTCCCGCTGAATCCTCCCTGAGTCAGAAACTTCACTCCCTCTGTTGGCTCGGCCGGGCTGCTCTGCTGAGGAAACCCATACTCCACAGCGGCCTCTGTAGGGAGGCCTTCCCTGTGTAGCCTAAGAAGCTCCACCAGGTGTTTGCATGTGGGAACATCCTCCTCTTCTAGGTTATAAAACTTGTTAAATTTGTAATTATTCATTGGAATGTTAACTTGTGTGTTTATCGTTTCTCTCAACAAACTCTATACGCTATGAGTTCAAGAGCCATGGCTCTCTTTTTGACCAGCCATCTTGCACCCAGCACACGGCATCTGGGAGAGTGCAGACATTTAATTTTTGTTAAAACAATGAATGCACTAAATTTTGGAGATTCAAACTTAATAAAACAGGGGTCCTGGCTTCACAGAGCTCATATTCCAGTGACGAAGAAACCTGATTAAGTAAATGATGATGATGTAAATGTGGTAAAAGAGATAAAGGTATAAGGGGATATTGCTGCCTGGATGAGAGGACGGGTGTTGGTGAAACATCTGGAGGGGATGTTAAGATTGGGTTTTAAAGAATAAAGAGTAAAAGTGGGCCTCAGTAAAGCTGCCACTTCAGAAAAATCAAACATGGCTACCTGTGCTATTTGAATATGTTCCATGATTAAAAATTTTTAATCAAATGTCAGCTATATGAACATGTACCTATAGTATTACCATAAAAGCATTTTTTAAAAAATGAAATAAATATCTTACCCACAAAGCCATACAATTAGGTTTTTCCCTGAAGGGTATTCTTAGTGTTAACCCTTTATCCTGCTTTTTACTTGATATATCCACTAATTTTTCTGATCCAGTGGCTTTGATGGAAGCTCTTGGTCCATTTGGAAAAGGGCCGGTGGGGATTATGTGAGCATGAATCTTCTGAAATTTGAAGCGGAAAATGGCTCAAGCGTCTCCTACAGTTAGGGGACATATCGTTTTAGTGGAATAATTGAGATGAGTGCAATTGTATTTGTCTTTTTAGATTTAAATGCATGACTTGGGGATAATAAAGGAAAAATCATTACTAGTACTGCAAGGAATAATTAAAATAAAAGATGGTTTTAGGTATGCCACTAACTTTCTTACAGCTTCAGTGATAAATTGTTAGGGATTATATTGATTAGAGCAGGGGGTAACCTGCCCCTTTGCAGTTGAAGCCCTTTTAAGAATCAGCTAATTTTTTTTGGCTTTAAAATTTATTTTTTTATATATAAAATAGAGAGGAAAGGATGAATTTAGAAAGCATGGGACAAAACATTTCCTTAAATCACATTTAAAATAAGGTGGAGTTTAGTAAAATACAGGAAAGAAAGGCGGCAGCCATTTAAAAAAAATTATATACATATATATATATATATATATATTTATATTACAGTGCTTGAGAGAACTGTAGTGCTTTGTGTAGGCCTCTAAAATTGCCCCAAACATGTTCATTCACCTTGACTCAATCATATGCGAAGAAGAGTTTCTTGTTTAATTGGTAAATCAGGATCGTGCCCAGGCACTAACTAGATCCTAACACTATTGCTGTTCTGTATGAACCTGTATGTACAGATAGAAGCAGAAATAGTGTTTAAATCAAATGGATGCTGCTTACTTTAAAATAAAAGCTACCCAATGAATTTTAAATTAGAGTGGAAGAATTTATGCAAAGTCAGTGCCATCGTCAGCCCCTATTTTATTTGGAGTACAGGAGACCATTGATGTAAAATGCATCTTGCAATTTGCTCCTGATCAAACTAAAACAGGATCAAGGGGAAGCAAAGTAACTGCAAGCTTTGGCTTGCAAGATCAAACCAGAAGTGTTAGTCTTCTTGAAAGAATAAAGATCAATGTTGTGCCTAAAGCCTGTTTTGTAATCAAACTGGCCACATTTTACCAAATGTGTCTTTTTAGAAAAAAAACAACAACTGCAATAAACAAACATATTGTCAGTCCTTTTCAAACTCAGGTACAAATTGTACTAAAATGGTACTCAGGGCTTGATATTGTTATTCAGAAAACATTAAGCCAGAATAGTAACTATTTGATTTCTTAGTCAATATAAATGGCAAGAAATATGAATTTATAATTTTTTTTCAACTACGTGATTAAATAGAGAAAGAACCAATAGGATCAGGGTGGAAAGTTAAATATGCACAAGGTTTAGGGTAAGTGGGGGAAAGGAAGGAGTTTTCAGAACTAAGCCAGTGCCAACGAATGGCTGGCAAACTCTAAATATGGGGAGGATTATTATTCCTGTCTGCCAGAAGGCACATTTCTACCAAAGCCAGGATTGGACTGACCACCATTTATGTCCTAGCCTAATTGTAATTTATTAGTCATTTATTGACTTGGATGGAAGGTCTTAAACTATCTAGCATGGTGTTTAAGACATAATAAGCACTCAATAAATGCCTGTTGAATGAATGAATGAATGAATGAATGAATGAATGAATGAATGAGTGATAAGAAAGTCTGTTTACTAACAGACACACCATGATATTTGTTTATTCATTTCTTTCATTTATCATTCAACAAGTATCTTTTTCATTTTTTTACATATCATTTCTATGTCAGGACCATGTTGGGCACAGATACAATAGTAAGCAATAAGAGCAACTGCCTGCCCCTTGCCCTCCTAGAATTTAACTATATTGGGAAAGACCAACATTGAAAAATAAAACCAAATAGAGGATATATAATTACAATCTAAGTTTAATGCATATTAAAGATTGTGGTACTTGTCTTAAAATTAATGTGAAGATGCTGAAGGATTTCAAGTAAGTGTATGCGAGTACTTGCAGATCTCTGCAGGGGGTATGACTGGATGTATCTTTGGAAGAGATTTGACTGATCATAGTCATGGAGAACAGATATGGGGGAGGAAAGATTGGATGTAGTGATCATTAGGTTACCGAAGTGCAGGTGAGAGATCAGCGACTCTAGTTGAGAATGGTGGAAGGACAAACGTGAGATATACACAAGTTAAAGATATATTTAGAAGGGAAAGATCAATAGAACTTGGCACAGTTTGGATTAAATGAGGGGTTTTTAAGGAGGACTCCTAGATTTCTGCCTCACATGATGTTTATATCATGCTCTGAGAAAAAGGAATATTGGAAGATGATCGGTTTTTTACAGGGTGGAAGGGTTGATGTAATTGGTTTTATCTTAGGCATGTTGAGTTTGACGTGTGTTTGCGGTACCCCAAAGTTCTGAAGATCATGAGTAGGTAATTGGATAGCTTATGGGTATGGGTCTGAGATTGCTTTGAAGATAAAAGCTGAGTCTTTGATATATAGATGGACACAAAAGTCGTGGCCATGGATAAGATTACTAAAAAAAGGGGGGTGCAGGGCTATAATTTGATGAGCCCCAACAACTACTAGCTGGATACAGAAATGAAGCTTGCAAGTGAACCTTAGAGAGAGTAACTGGAGAAACAGAAGGAAAACTGGGGAAATGTGGTATGAAAGAGACCAAGAAGAAAATACGTTTCTTGAAGGAGGAAGATGGCAGCAATGTCATGCACATCTAAGAGGTCAAGCAGATGAGCTAAAATGCTTACTGGATTTCGGGGGTAACTGAACACCTTAGTGATAACTGTTCTGATTTAGTAATAAGTCAAGAAGCCAAATAGAGTGAGTGGGAAGTAAATGAAGAGAGTCAGCAAATAGGAGGGATATTCTTTGAATTAGTTGGGGCTCTTGATTTTACTTTTGATCAAAAGAGAAGTTTAACTATAAGGATCCAGAGTGGGTCTCAAAAACCTGAGGGCATAGATGCAGCTGCACCTCAGAACCTTACAGGATCCCGGGATAGGACCATGCTTGGAGACCTAGAAATCCTCTCTCCATTTCCTTAATACTCTCTCTGCATGTCTGCTTCATCCCTGTACGGAATGGCTTTGCCTCTTTGTGCACAAGATAGAAAGTAAAAACTTCCATCACTTAAAAGTGTGTGTGTGTGTGTCGTTTCAAAAGAACAATGAGGTTGATGTGGAAAATCTCAGCTCTTCTCCCACATGCCCCAGGGCTCATCATCAGTGGGTCAGGTGGGTCAGACTCAATCCCCTGCAGCTAGAGGCAGGGCTGTGCCCCCTTCACCACATGGGTAGACGAGGGCGGGAGTCCATTCCAGGAAACAGTGATTAGGCAGGCGTATTTGCCTGCCAGTTTCCCATGGTGAAGAACTTTTCAAAATTTGGTTCGAAGGCCCATTGCATCAGAATCACTTGCCATGCTATCTAAAAGTGACAGATACCAGGCTCTCACTCCACATCTACTCCAGCAGGAATTCTTCAAGGGTAGCCTTGGAATCTTCCCTTCTAACAGATTCCTTGGTGGCTGTAATTTCCACTAGAGTTTAGGAGTCACTTCCACTCCTACCATGTCTATTTCAAACCCATGGCACTAATCTGGAATGTGGGCTGTGAATTACCTTTTTCCCCATGTGCAGAAAAACTCCAGCCTAAAACTATAACAGATGTGGAAAATACATTCCAGAACTATCCATAGGCACATTTTCTTGAAGAATACAGTTCGTTCCCTGAACTGCCCATAGGTGAATGTGATATTGAGCACAGAAAATTTATCCTTTGTATATTTCTCCATACCGTATATTGGGTTGTCAGAAAAGTCATGACACATTTTTGCAACGAAAAACAGAAAAAATACGTCATGACTTTTCCGACAACCCAATATAACATTCGCAGATAGACTTGCCATCATAAAACTGGCAATGCTATCAGCCTGTTGGGAGCTGGCTGGGATCAGCCAGGGACACTGAGGCTTTTGGTTGGCAAGCTTGGGTCTCCAGGTAGATCCAGGCCTGGGGTGAGCGGCCTTGGAACAGTTTGGTGGGGACCTGGGGGACAGTGCTTCTGCCTTAAACTGCTTCCAGACAACGCAAGTGCCAAGAGTAAAGACCCCAGCTTGCTGATAGGAAAAGCTTATGGACTAAGGGACTCAGTTACTCATGGACCATGGACTTGCGGTTTCAACATACATCACCACTTGGGGACTTTCCACCATGGACCTGCTTCACATGCTTGGGACTTGCTACTGTGGACTTGTAGACAGTTTCTATTTGCCTCAGTTTAACCTTGCCTAGCTGTATCACTGCTTTATATTGTATATAACACAGCTTGTTGCTGAGGAGACATTGTTTCTCCTCAGCCCATGAGTTTTAGCTTTAGGGAATCGCTCCTAAAGTGAGGAAATTGCTTCCCCTTAAGAATCTTGTATGCCCAATAAACGAGGTCTCAGTTTGCCACCAGAAGACTGAAATGAGTCCCTTCTGTCCCCACACTTTGTTTCTCTTCTCTTTTATTTCTCATCTCCCACCCAATCCTCTCAGGGACCCTGAGCTCCTGGCTGATGAGCCAGGAGCGTTCGGTTGAGCAAGCTGGTCTTGTTCAAGTGGCACCCAATGTGGGGTCCATGAGCAACTGAGTCCCTTAGTCCATAAGCTTTTCCTATCAGCAAGCTGGGGTCTTTACTCTTGGCACTTGCATTGTCTGGAAGCAGTTTAAGGCAGAAGCACTGTCCCCCACGTCCCCAGCAAACTGCTCCAAGGCCGCTTATCCCATGCCTGGATCTACCTGGAGACCCAAGCTTGCCAACCTCAAGCCTCAGCGTTCCTGGCTGATCCCAGCCAGCTCCCAACATCAGCCAGTTTCTGTTCCCTGTTCTGTTCCTCTACTAGGCCTTACGAGTATCCCCACCCCTATATCTTACACATCTCCTTACACAACCCCTTTGAATATATCATATGAAAAACCCATGCACACCCCATCTCTGCACCTCCTATTTGAAATATATAGCTAAAAGAATGGTGACAATTAATTGAGACCGTTGCTTTGTGGCAATTTCTTTCTTGTTTGCACCACTGAGTTAATGCAGCATTCCTTAAAACACTTAACCCTGACAATCTTGCTCCCAGGTGCATTTCAATTGAAAGGGTCAAGAGGCCAACCACCTCTTCCAGGTTGTCTGTATACATCAGCATTTTAGAAATTCTGAGCAGCTCAGTCATAAGTAAACCTGTTTCCCTTTTAAATCATTTCCCTAACTTATTTCACCTTGTACCCACTCTCCCCCAGGGGCACTTATTAGCACCCCTAAAATACACATTTAAACACAGCGGATTTGGAGAACTAGCACTTGATCCATAGTATCCCTCTAGTTAAAGAGAGTGTTTTAGATAATAGATAGGAAGAGAAATTAATAGAGAAAATTGAATGATCCTTTGTTCTTGATTCCACAAAATGCAAAAGACTGATAACGTCCATAACTGTGGAGCGCCCACAGTGCTCTTGCTCACGCTTTATGCTGTGTGGAATTAAATATAAAGTACAAGTTACCAAACGCATATTAAGTTTGTTGGGTAAATGAGATGATAGTTTTTTGTTTTGTTTTGTTTTGTTTTTGTTTTTGTTTTAAGAAAGTAAATTTATTTATTTACATTTAAATCGTAGACATATGGCAATGCTCCAGGAAAAACGTGAAATTAACCTGAAATCTCCCACCCAAAGAGACCCATCATTAGCATTTTAATATGTGCTCTCTGCCAATTTTTTATGTATTGCTCCTCACCTCTAATTCACCCATTTGTACCTGCTCTGTGAAAATATGTATGGGCACTTTAAATAGCTTTTCCTTTGCCCACCGGTGTGTGACATTAGGCTTTACGAACAGGTGCTGCTGGAGGGGTCTTCCAGAAGGAAAGGCTTTGCTTCCGGGTCCTGGTGTGTGCCTGTGGGAGGCTCCTGTTGACTTCTGCAGTGTCTGGCTCCCGTGTCACCTGTGCCTGTCCTAGTGCCCAGCTCTGCAACGCGTGCACTTGCTGCAGTGCCCAAGGCCTCCCTCGAACCCGGCTCCTGGGGCTCTGAGGCTTCCTCAGTGTACTGCGCCCCCCGGGCACACTTCTCCCAGGTGTCTTCAGCAGTCCACAGCTTCCCCCCGGCACCTCCCGTCAAGGCCTTTGTAGCAGAGTGCCTCAGGTGAGAGACTTCCATGAGTAGTTTTCCCTGAAACCCTAGAAGGTGGGTTCCCAGCAGGTTACTGAGGGCCTATTTCCAGAAAGTTTCACCATGAGGAAACACAGCTACTCCTGTGCCATCTGATAAGCCACGCTCTCTCCAGCCGGGGCTGGATCTCAGGCCTGTGGGGACAGAGGAGGCTTCTCTCTCAGCTGGAGGGTTGTGGCTATTCCTTATACCTGCTATCTCTCTAGTTTTTAGAGTTCTCTTTACTTGTCACTAGCCATTCTCTCATTACTCTAATATCCTGTCATAGGTAATAATTATTTTGTTAAAATTCCAATGCTCAAATTACTATGTCTTTTTCTCTCTAGTTGGAGCCAGAATAATAACTGATAAGTTACCTAATTTAATATTACTGCATGTATTATTGTTTCAGTTTTTAAAGGACTCGTGAGCCACTCTTTTCACAACATTCTATGAGTTTCTACAACATTATTTTAATTGTTGCGTAGTAGCCCATATAGTAGTAGATATTTCATTTTTTTTCTATTCCAACTCCCATTGTGTTTGTGTGTGTGTGTGTGTGTGTGTGTGTGTGTGTACTGTTTTTCATTTTTCAAAATGATAAACAATGCTCTGGTGAACATTCTTTGCTCATATCCATAATGATTCCCTTACAATTAGTCACTTCGACATTTTAGTCAGAGGCAAATGACAAACACAGCAGGTAAAATTCTCTATATAATTTCCAGGAGAAATACGGAACATATTATTTAGTGGTACAATGAAACATCAGAAAAAATTGAGGAAGTCATGGTTTTCATTGTCATCTGCCAAACTTTCATAGACAGAATCTAAAAAAATCTTCTATTGCATAAGAACTGGATCTAGATTTGAGACTGAGTCATTAAATATCAATTATTATAAATCACTTCAAGCTGCTTTTCTGATTAAATGTTTCCCAACTAGGGAATCCACTGCCTAAAAAATATAGTAAATGGGAAAGGAGTAAATGATTCAGAATATCTTGGTGGTTCTCAGAAGGGAGTGCTTTGAGAAAGCGAAGTGTTAACCTGAACTTCTTAAACAAATTGAGCTTGGCCGATTTCCTGGGCCTGCACAAAAAGAACCCCTGTGGCTTCCACTGGAAACCCTAAAACACCGGCTCAGTTGTCGTTTTCTTGAGATTACTACATCCCAGGTATAAATAATCTCAGATACTGAGCTAAATGCACCTGAACGGCTGAGGACCTTTCAGTTTAATTTGAACCAATGAGGGAATGATCCTGACTGGCAACCATTGAAAATCCCCTCCCACTGGGAAGCAATGTGGGCAACGCCCACTAGAACCAGCCAGGCTCCTGAAAGTGATCATCTTCACTTAGTATTTGTTTCCCATTTGCTCATAGATGTTTCCTGAAAGATCTCATGGAAATATTAATACTCGGTGAGCAATTTGGTGGTTTACAAGAGAGGCTGTGCCAATCTCAAAACAAGGGGATGTAACATATGTTATGTATCATCACAGTATAATTATAAAAATAGACATGTAACATCATCGTTGTCATGGTTATTATCAACAACACAATCACTGTCACTTATTGAGCACCTGCGTAGACAACAGCCTCTTGTTCATGAATTAGTTTAGTGAATACTCACATAGCTGCTAAGAAGTAAGTACCAATAATATCCCCATTTTACAGATAAAGACACTGAGGAAGAGAAAAGTTAAGAATTTGCCTATGATCACACAGTTATCCATCTGTTCAGCCCAATTAGACTGTCTGACTCCAAGATCAGGTGAGTACAGTGGCCTAAGCATTAGGCTTTACTGCTTCTCACGTATTTAGGAGCTAAAAGAAATTAAATAGTCGACCTTAAAGAGAATCTTCTTTCTCCTTTAGTCAATTCCTTTCAGCTTTCATTTCAGTGGAGTTTCTGAGACAATGTATTATGTAGTATTATGAAATTAGACTGTGTTTTCCCCCTTAATTCATCATTTGGAATTGAAATGCTTGGATTTATCATGTTTTATAGGGCTATGTGATCTACCAAAGCTATTGTCAACCTCTTTCCCACCTCATGTCACCACACAAATAGATTCATATGAGTGACATTTCATCTTATGCTCATCCAGAATTAATGTGTGAATCTGCATCAGTAAAAGTCTATCATTTTGCACAGTTTCTTCCAGAACAGCTGTCACTCCAATCCTGTTGGCCCATTTGTCCTAAGATCTGCAGTTAAGGACCTACAGTCTAGAGAAAACGAGAGATATATGTTAGCTTGACAAATATGTCTTGAGCCCCTATAACGTGCGAAGAGCTGGATCACTGTGGTATGCTTGTAGGGGGCTTAATAATAATAAGACAACCTAGGAGAGACGGACATTGACACCATTAACCAAAGTCACTTAAGCATAAGACGGTGGCGAGGAGGGGAGGTGAAGAGAGCATGTCAGCAAGGAGTCTGAGCATAGCCTGTTTGCAAGTTTCTTAATTGGAATCATACTGTTTACATTCGAGCTACTTCTGGGAAATTCTGTACCATCAAAGTTTTGCTCAGTGTTAAAAATTCTGACAAAGCAATGAAGGGGCCTGGAGGTAATAGGAGATGAAGCAGATAGCAAATTATAAAGTTGTATCTATTAAGCAGGGAGGTCAACGCAAACTGCTAATCCCCAAATCTACTCATATCCCATAATATTATAGAAATTCTACTATGGAACTTGCTGTGTAATTACTAGTGGGCAGCATAGCATAAATCAAAATAACTCAGGGTATAAACTAAACTCCTCCACCCTGTGTTTGAATTTATGACAAAAATAACTAATGCCTAGGATTCTATGCATTTTAACATTTTTTTTCCCTGCAACAAGTTAAACAGGATCACAAAATCACATGATGCTTAAGGGAACTCAAATATTTAATGTACACCTTCATATTCAAGATGAGGCAACTCCAGCTAAAATTTTAAAAAAGTAATGTGATCTATACTCAATCAAAAAAATCTGTACAAGAGTTGTAATCAGAAATAGCCACTTGTCATGCCTCCTAATTTTGTGATTCATCCACTTCACCATCAATCAATAAATCTGATTCTTCAGATATAGAATATTTTGGCTTGGCTTCATGGAGGAAGTTTTTCTGTTTTGTTTTGTTTTGTTTTTAAAGTGGGCAAAGGAACAAATAGTATAATAGCAAAAAATAAAGTAAATCTGGACTTTTTTTTTCCTTAGCCAGAGTTATGCACATTATTATTGGGTTGTCGGACAAGTCATGATGCATTTTTGCTACAAAACACATAGAAAAAATATGTCATGACTTTTCTGACAACACAATATTTTGGGCTCAGAGCAATAGATTGATACCACATTTAAATAGAAAGTATATTTATTCCATATTTATAAATATTTAAATTTTGCATGTGTCATGAAAAATGTAAGTAAGTTTCACAGTAGTGAACTGTATGAAATTAATTTCTAGTCTGTGTCAAAAAGCTCCACAGTAGGTAATTAATGCATAAAACACGCGATTGCTGTTCTAAGGGCCACATTGCCAGATGAAATTACAGATCTCAAATACCATCTTTATCCTGGCATTTGTTTGTTGTTTGTGTGGTCTAGGGAATACATAATCTTAAATTGAATGCTTACCTAGTCAACAGGGTAAGGGTGTTTCCTGGTCTCTGCCCCCATTAAATCTAGAACAAAGTATCTAGCTATGAATAGTAATATGTTGCACATAATTCTAAGGTAATACTGCTTACTGTTTTCACTTCGTGGCACACTTAATAAAAGGGTATTTATATGTCACACGAGGGTAAACTGCAGGGGATCTAAATGCAGCTTGAAGAAAATTGTATATCCTTCTTTATATTAAACAGTGATAATAAAAATAAACAACTGTAAGGTAATAAAAATAAAAAATGACTATAATGAAAATATAAATTATTTGCAAAGATAGCAAATATTTAATTTATATAAAATTCTCAAATAATGTTTTTCATGATTTTTAAAGAGAAATCTGCATGCTTCCACAAACAAGGTTTCCTATCAGATCTTATTCTTTGGCGACTACAATTCTAATTGAGATGTTTTAATATTATCTTTAATTTTGGGTAGTTACATTTGACAAGAAATGTTTAATCGTTTTTACAACCATTCAAAAATTTACGAGTCATTGTTTTCTTGAAGAATCTAGTTTCTCTTGCTTATACATGCAAAAAAAAATCATTGAAATACCTTCTGACAATGGGTATGAGATTGAATTCAATCCACATTGGTTGTTGCTTTTAGACATATGTGACAGTGATAATGGCAGAAGGCGCAGGCTGTGTCACAGCCCCCACATCTACTAGGCAGTCATCTCATCTTTATGTGAAGACAGAGCTATGGGGCAGCTGCCGTGCTGACAAATCCTTCCTGGACATCCACCCCTGGCCAGCTGTACCTGTGGCCTGGAACATGGGCTGTTCTAGCAACCCCAGTAGCCCCTTGGGCACTGTGAGCACTGATGTGCTCTGTAGCTGGTTGGGTAGCAGAAGTTGATGTCCAGTTGGTTGAATGTTGAACACATTGTGGTGGGCCATTGGGCGTGGTACTTTCATTGTGCTTGCCTTCTGTGACCACTTCTGATGGTCTATCAGACTCTCTCTCTTGAGTCACCTTCCTGGGAGATCCCATAGAGGCTCCTCGTGGCTGAGTGTAAATTGACCCAGGTCTCTGGATCACCCAGGCTTCACCTGGCAGCCCCCAGGGTTGAGGGGATCAGTATATAAATATGAGATTCACAATTGTGTACCAAAGCAGATCGGTTGGAACCCTCTGCTTTAGGTGTGTGACTTTCAGACAGCCTTGAAGAACTTGGAAAGTAATACCAAACTGGCAAACTTCTCTATTTTATTCTTTCTTTATCTAAACTAAACCTGCAGCCTCATGGGATAAAAACAGACTTTTCATACTGAAAACACACATTTATTCTTTGTCTTTCATTTGAGACAATCAGCAGAAAGGTAATGCACTTTGAACAAAATAGGGCAATTCAAGTTAGGTTGGCCCTTTGCCAGAAAGGTTTATGGAGAGAAATTAAGAATGAAAAGCAAAATAGACAAGCTTTTTCTTTCTTTTTAACCTCTAATCATTTGACTTAATTCTATTATTTGAATGATTTTAAACTGATGTAGACACACCCGCCTTTAAATATAAGCTCAAAAAGGCATTCTAAAGTCAAACGTAATTGGAGTGGTCTTGATATGGAAATGACATTTTCACTCTGTATATGCCAGGCTTTCCAGTCATTTATTCACACTTGGATTCATGTATTCATCCATTTACATATTTATATATTCACATATTTATATATTCATATTTGTTAATGTGGACTGCATACTTGGTATTGATCTAGGTGCTTGGCTAGAAAGGTGACAAAGACATTATTATTACTTTGGAGGCTCTCCCAGTCTTGTGGGGAGTCATAGAGGCTAACACATAATGATTATACAATTGGAGAAGTCCCGTTGTAGTTCTATGAACAGACTATCAGGAGAGAATTATCTCATTCAGTCTTGTTATATATTTGGACATTTATCTGTCCAAGATGGAAATCCATGTAATAGAGGTTGTGTTTTCAAGGGCATAATTCTTGTCTTAATCATTCTTATTTTACATATGTTGCATCAGATGCTATGCACACAGTAACTATAGTTATTTCTATTAAATATATTTTCAGCTATTTCTTATGATCCCTCCGTAGCTTCTCTCTCCCTCAAATTATGGATTTTGTTTTTGTAAAGTGGTAATACTACAACAATTACTACCAGTAAGATTGTGAGGATTAAAAGAAATAATGCATTTAAAGGCCTGCCTGGTTTTTAACAGCTTTTTGAGGTATAATTGGCATAACATAAAATAAACTGCACATAATTAAAATGAATAATATCATAAATTTTAACTTATGTATAAATCTGTGAAAGCTGTTACCACAATATCCAACACCCACAGAAGTTTTCTCATGCATTATTTTTTTGTTACTATAAATTTTTATTTTCTAAAACATTATAAGAACTCATACAGTCAATACTTGGCTTTTTTCTGCATAATTAAGATTTATCCATGATATTGCATGTTATCAATAGTTCTTTTAACTGCTAAGTAGTATTCCATTGTATGGATGTGCTTCTTTGTTTATCCATTCACTTGATGGGAATTTGGATTATTTCTAGTTATTTATTTCAGCTATTTAAACTAAAGCTGCTACAAACATTTATGTATAAATCTTTGTATGAGTGTAGATATCTAGGAGAGGAATGCTTGGATCATATGGTAGAGGTATGCTTAACCTTCCAGGAAATCACCAAACTATTTTCAAAAACAGTAGTAGTGCCATTTTATATTTTCACCAGTAGTATAGGAGAATTCCAATTCCTCTACATCCCTTTCAGATTTTGTATAGTCAGTCTTTTCAAGTTTTAGCCATCCAATACACATGTAGTGCTTTCTCACTGTGGTTTTGTTCTGTATTTTCCTAATGAAAAGTGATTTTGATTATCTCTTTAGATTTATTTTTGCCATCCTGACTTCTTTCTTGATAAAGTATCTGTTTAAATATTTTTTCCATTTTAAAGCTCTTTTCTTACATCTGAGTTTTTGAGACTACTTCATATATTCTAAGTCAAGTTCTTTCTCAGATATATGCTTTGCAAATATTTTTTCAGGCTTCAGCTTATCTTTTCATTCTTTTAGAAGGGTATTTTAAAAAACTGAAGATTTTTATTTTTATAATGTTCAATTTATTGATTTTTTTCTTTTATGGATCATGTCTTGGTATGGTGCCTAAGAATTTTTTGCCTAAACTAAGGTCCCAAGATTTTCTCCTATGTTTTAATGTAAATGTTTTATAGTTTTATGATTTACCATTAGGTCAATAGTGTATTTTGAGTTAATTTTTATATGGTGTGAGGGATGGATTAAAGTTCCTTATTTTGCATATGGAAAACCAATTTTTTTAGCGCCATTGTTGAAAAGATTTTCCTTTCTCGGGTCGGCCAAGTGGCGCGTTGGTTAAGAGCTGGTTTGGGACGCCAGCTCTGAGCAGCAGGGCCCCAGTTCAGATCCCACATGAGGGCCAGTGACACAGCCCTCTGCAGCTAAGATGGTGAACAACAGCTCAACCTGGAGCTGGGCTGTCGTGAGGCCCTGGTGAAGGCGTAGGCTGCAGTGAAGCTGCAGTGGGCTGCCATAAGCTACCGTGAGTGGCTGAAAGCCACCGTGAGCGGCCATCCAGAGGCCGGCAACTGATCTGTCTCACCCGGGAAGAGCGCAATGATGGTGCCAACATGGGCCAGTGAAGTGGCGTCCTCTACAAATAGATTTAAGAACAAAAGGACAGCAACTTGTCTGTTCCCCTTCCCTGATTCCCCAATGCTGTTCCCCTCACCCCAATTCTGCAATAAAATCTTTAAAAGAAAAAAACAAAAGATTTTCCTTTCTCCACTGAATTGCCTTTGTCAAAAACCTGCTGTTAGTTTATGTGTGAGTCAGTTTATAGACTCTATATCCTGCTTCGTTGGTACATTTGTTTATTTTTTTGCAATACCACACTCTCACAATTACTGTCAAGTTATAACAATATTGAAGTCAGGTAATAAAAATTAACTTTGTCCCCACTGTTTTTCACAGCCAGATGTTGTGGGGGCGCCTCTTCCCTGCACCAGTATGCTGGGCTGGGGAGACTGGTTTGCTGCTGGGGATTCTCATCTTTCCAGGGGGAATCTTTGTGACCAAGATATCCCTCCAGCTTCTAAACCACCATGCTAAGGTATGGGGTTAGTCAGTTCCATGTTTGTGCCCCTCCTAGCAGTCTCGACATGGCTTCTTCTTTATATCCTTAGTTATAAAATTTCTGTTCAGCTAGACTTCAAATGGTTCTCTGGGTTGATTGTACTATAATTCAGTTGTAATTTTAATGTGTTCATGAAAGGAAGCAGGCACAGTGTTTATCTACTCCGCCATCTTGGATCTCCTCTCCTCAGCTTTCTTTATTAATGATTATTGATATGATTAGGTTTAAGTCTGTCACGTTGCTATATATTTCTCATTGCTCCAATCTGGTATTTATCTAAGATTTCAAATATTCTTGAGCTTTGTTCTAGGATGAAGTTATGTTATAGGAAACAGTTTAATTTTTCCTGGTCTTCCTTTTAAGAGTTCTTCAGAAAGACTAGAGTCACATTTAGTGTAAGGCTAATTATTCCATACAACTGAGGCAAGACCCTCCAAGCCCTTTACCCAATATCCTGTGAATTAAGGTGTTTTCTAGTCTGGGTAATGGGAATTGACACTATTCTGGGCCCTGTGTGGACAAGACTGTTACCTCTGATCCTTTTGAAATGTTCTTTTCCTGCTTTCTGATGTTTTTTTCGCAGATGTTGTCTAATCAGTACTCTGCTAAACACTTAAAGAAGTCTCTCTGCAGATATTTGGAGTTCTCTCTGTGGGCATCTCTCTCCTTTCCAGTTTTCTGTCCTATCAACTCCACTGCCCTGTAGTCTGAAAATCCCATCAGTGCAGTTATCTGGGGCAATCACAGGGCTCACTGTGTTGGTTTCCTGTCTCTTAGGGATCACTGATCTTCATTGCCTAATACCCAGTTTCTTAAAAATTTGCTTCATATGTCTTGGCCTCCTTTCTTTCTTCCTTCCTTCCTTTCTTCCTTCCTTCCTTCCTTCCTTCCTTCCTTCCTTCCTTCCTTCCTTCCTTCCTTCCCCTTCTCTCTCTCTCATTTTCTTTTTTTTTTCTTTCTTTTTTTTGTGTTCTATCTTTTTTAAATGTTTCAGATAGGAGGGTTACTCCCATCCCCATCCCATATTCCATCTTAGCTAGAATTGGGAGCGTGTGAGCATACAGAATTACATTAATGGTACCATATGACTCTCTTCGTCTCTTACTCTATTTGCAACATTCTCATGGTTAAAAATGAAGTTTCATGGGTCCCTGTGGAGTTTCCCAATTGTAGTCGTGATGTAAAATTCCAATGACAATGGATAATTGACTACACAATACAACATCTGTTCTTAATGAAATAAAGAAGATGCACATGTCTACCGTATATTAGGGAGGGTAATACAAGCTGTTGTAGCAACAGATCCTTGTTAGTGACTTAACATTAAAAAAACGAAGGTTTATCTCCTGTTCACATAGTAATCCAACATGGTGTTTCTCATTTACTGAGGGCTTTTCTCCATGAAATAAATTAAGGACCCGGGCTTCTTCTATTTCCTGACTCTCCCATTTCTTAGGGTCTCAAAACCTTAAGAATATAGCTGGAAAACAGAGGAGAAGACATTATGGAAGGCTCTCTCCTTAACTACCTCAACCCAGAAGTGACATTCTTGTTCTCAGCTCACCTTTCGTTGGCAAGATCTAGATGCAGCAGGTGCTGGGACATGCAGCCCTGACAAGCCAGCATTTACTGTAGCAACAGCTTTATACAATGGAAGGTAAGCAGCTGTTTGCTAAGTTGCTTACCATCTCTTGACAAACATAAGGAGCTTTGTTACCCTTTACTCCCTTCTAATTTTTTTTTCCATCTTTCCAACTCTGATCATGGGCAGCAGCCTAAATATTTCTTCCATGTTTCGTCCACTCACACTGTCAAGGGAGCCTCCTTCTTTTGCACAAAAAAGCACACTAGGTTCCTATTTATACCACATTTCCCACACACATTGGGATCGGAAGCATGCATTACCTGTCACCAGGTGACTGCTGAGTAATCCCAAAACTGTGGTGTCCACATGAAAGGAAGAGATGGTTAGCTTCCAAGGCATCAGTGTGCCAGAATTGCTCTGCTGCCTGTTCCTAACATACTAACCCACTCCTAACCAGGTAGGCTGATACCTGTTGGGGTTCTTTGGGTTTTGTAGACTGCTCCCTTGATTCACATGAAGAAATCATAGGCTGAATAGGCTGGTTGTGAGGATTAAATAAGGTATTTTATATAAAGTGCTAAGCACGGTCTCAGGTACATATAAAAAATCCATAATTGAGACACTTGTGATTATTAAAGATAGGATATTAAGCAAAGTTGGCCTTCTTATGGAAGGTGATGATATATTGAAATATTTAAACCTGTATTATTTTCTGCAACTAATATCTATTAAGGTTTCAATGTGTGTTTCCTGTCTGATTCCTCAAGAGAAGGGATGTCCCTCTCACCTTATCACCTGAATAAAGTCTGAGTACTTGTAACTCAATTCACTTTTAGGATTTCACTACCCTGTAAGAGGCAGCAAACTATGCTAATAAAGAATGTTTGTTCTAAGCTCAGATTCAAATTCTAGCTCCATTACTTCCCACCTGTGTGACCTTGAGCAACCAGTTTCCAGTCTTTGAGTTTTAGCCAGTGATTTTCCTTCATAGGGACATTATAATGGGAAAGACATAATATATATAAAACACTTAGCAGAAGAGATGGCATACAGTAAGTGCCCTAATACATGTTATAATCAGTATGATTATAAAGAAGAGGCAGTATAATATAATAGAATATCAGGATTGGGTTTGGATAACTTAAATTTACATCTTTTTTTTTTTGCTTTTAATCTTTCTGGGCCTCAGTCTCCTAATCTATAAAATGGGACTAATATTTTCTTCACAGGGTTGATATAGTGATTATAAGGTATGTAAATATACAAAGAACCTTGCCTAGCATCTGTAAAATGCTAAATACATATTAAAATTATTTCCTTTCATTGACAGTATATGTGGCCCTAGGCTAATTGATCATCCTCTTAATATAAATTATGCCTTCTACTTGGCCTATTATAGTTAGTATTAAAAATAAAAAAAACCTTCAAGCAACTGTAAATAATAGTACTATAGATAATATTATTATTTAAGAATAGGGTGACATTTTTTTCCTGAAGGATTTGACCATTGCAATCATGGAGGAAGGCCATTACTGGATTTTGGTGGTGACATTTTTGAAGCCATGTCATGATACGACATGGGCCGCTTTCATCACAAAATAGGGCGATATTAATATCTATGATTTTATAAGTCCTACCTCAGGTTAATTATAAGGGCATTATTAAAGATTAATCCCATTTAGAAACTTAGTACCCTGCTAGAGGATCTCTCACTACAAATCTTTAAAACAGCATAAAAATAAATGCAGAAACTGATGAAACTAGGCTATGCCATTGAACATCATATCTTCAGGAAGGCCAAGTCTGTGGTCTACAGTTCAAAAGGGCTTTAATGTGTAAATAATATCTGCAGTGAGTGTTGGTGGGAGGAGGTGAGTGTGCTACCTGTTAACCCTCCTTCTGCCCTGAGGTCATTACAGAGAAGCCCTGCTACTTCCAATATTTTTCTCTGAGACTTTGAACAAACTCAGTCACTGTAAGATTTTTTTTTTTTTTTTACAAGGAGGAAAACCTGAGGGCTTCCTCTAGCATCTCTCTCAGCCTCTTTCTCCTGTTTCCCTCTGTGGATGTTCTGTCTTCTGTCACTTGCCCCATCCTAAGAATCCTTCACAGTAGCCTCAAAGCCAGCCTTTTGTATGTAGCGTTGCTGTTCGGTACTGCTCACATAGATTTCTCCTCTCTCTGAACCCCTTGAAACAATGTTCATATCTTTCGGTTGAGTGTTAAATCACAGAATGTCTTTTATATTATTTAAATAGGCTACTATGACTTGCTGAAGAAGCACAGGGAGCAGGGACCGCTTTTTGAAGGCAAAGGCTGATTCTTGAAGGCGGGCATTGATTATATCTTAAATTACAATTTACAGTTCTGTGGTACTGAACACATTGGCTCAATAAATATAAATTCAATTAAAATGACGTGCAGTGATGGTTTTACAAAACTGCTGTTGAAAATAACATCAAGTTTGCATCAAACTGAATATCTAAAAATAGTTAGATGATTATTTAACCTTGCATTTCCACGTATGCAATAGTGCAAGGATTTGCCAAGTAGAATTTTAGTTTCCATAGTAGGTCATTTCAGATGACTTAAATGACCCTATGGACAACTTTTTAGTATAACCTTTGGACCCTGGTGTTACGTTTTCAGACTGCCACCATATGCAATCCTAAACTTTTTCATAAAGCTCACTCTTACTTTTATTTCATGAGCTGTTTCCATTCAGTTAAAATCTCTCAGCTGCAAGAATATTTCCCAGGACTGAGATGTTTCCATTCACAATTAAGGTGTCTAACCTGCCAGCTCGCTGAAGGCAGTGAGCTCAGACTGTAGCTGGAAGAGAGTGGAAGCCCAATGTGATAAGTGATATGCTTCGTTCCAAAAGGGGTGTTCCCTGAGGGATGCCTCTAACATATGCACAAAAGTCTCCCTCTGTACTTAAATCTCAAGCACCAATCATAAAATGTAAGCATTGTTCTTTGATGTCCTATAGGCAGGACAACGCACATGGGATATTTTCATATAGTATTGTACTTCTGTGTAGATTTTTTTTTTTTTACTGTTCTCTGAGTGTCTCAAGTTAAAGCATTGTCTTCAGCCTGTCTCACGTCCACTCCAGTTTACGCTTCCATCTCCTACTTGCACACAGAGCACAGTAAGTGGACATCCTTCCTCATATTGACCGTTGATCTGCTCCCTATTGCCCTGTCCTCAGAGGCCTGATTTCACAGGAAAGGAGATTTATTCCCAAATATTGGCTGGTCGGAAGAGTCATGACATATTTTTTGTATGTTTTTCCTTGCGAAAATGTGTCATGTCTTTTCCGCCAACCCAATATTTACCAGCACAAGTGAGAGTGTCAATGCTTCATCCAGCCATTCAATGCACTAGGCATTGAGGAAACACAGTGAACGGAGGGGCATAGTCTCTCTCTGAAGGCAGCTGACAATCCAAAGAGGTGGGCAGACATTAAACAAACAGGCATGAAGCTAATTATAAAACATAATTGGGTGCATTTTATAAGTGTAAAGTGCAGTTTGTTATGATGGGACATAGAATGAGGAAGAAGAGCTCATATGATCTAGAAGCAGGTCATTAAGGGTTAATAAATGGACTTTTCAAGTAACTTTATGGAGGTATAATTTATATAAAATACATTGTACGTATTTAAAATATATTGAATTATATGAACTTTGACATATGTATACATCCATGAAACCATCTTCACAATCAAAATACCAAATATGTTATCACCCTCAATGTTTTCTCATGCCCCTCTGCAAGCCCTCCTTCTCTCTCTGTTTTACTCACTATATATTAGTTTATATTTTTTAGAATTTTATAAAAATGGCAGCATGCTCTTCTTTTTTTTTGGGGGGGGGGAGTCTGATTTGTTTTACTCAACATAATGATTTTGAGATCCATCCATGCTGTTGTGTGTGTAATAATTTGCTCCATGTGTTTATTTATTATTTATTTCTTGCTGAGTAGTATTCCACTGTAAGAATACATCACAATTTGTCTGTCTCTTTACCTGCTGATGGGCATATGGATTATTTACAGTCTTGTCTACTATACATAAAGCTGCTATGAATACTTGTCTATAAGACTTTTTTTTTTTAAAGATTTTTTTACTGGGGAATTGGAACAGTGCCGGGGAATTGGGGGAAGGGGACCAGACAAGTTGCTGTCATTTTGTTCTTCAGTCTAGTTGTGGAGGACGTTGCCTCACTGGCCCAAGTTGGCACCATCATTGCACTCTTCCCGGGAGAGGCAGATCAGTCGCCGGCTTCTGGACGGCTACTCACAGTGGCTGCTGGCCACTCACGCTGGCTGCTGGCTACACACAGTAGCCAATGGCAACCCACTGCAGCAGGGGCTGCAGCCCACGCCATCGCCGGCAACTCATGGCAGCCCAGATCCAAGTTGAGCTGTTGTTCAGCATCTTAGCTGTAGAGGGCAGTGTCACTGGCCCTCATATGTGGGATCCGAACCGGGGCCCTCTGGCGTCCCAAGCTAGCTCTTAACCAATGCGACACTCGGCTGACCCTGTCAATAAGTCTTTGAGTGGACATTATATTTTCATTTCCCTTGGGTTATTCCCTAGGAGGGGAATTGTTGGGACATAGTAGCAGGACTTTTGATTGCTGCATTCCAAGAAGTTGGAGTACTCAAAGAAAGGAATCTTTGAAGAAGGAGGGTTGAGACATCTGTTGATCTCTTCCGAGCTGGCTCTCTAGTTCAAAGGTTCCCAAATTTGGCAAGTATGAGCCTCAGATCTTTATCTTCTCTTTTAAATATGGCCCCTTGTTGGTTTTCCTTAGTTCAGTAAATGGAATCAGCATTTGCATAGTTGGCATAATTTAAAGCCAGCCTTGGCACCTGCCCCTCTTTCACCCCCTTTATTCTATTGGTCTTCAAGTCCTACAGTTTTCCCTCATGAAAATCTCTACCATTTTCACTGCCCTTGACCAAGTATAGGTCACTGTGACCTGATTCCTAGACCACTGGTGCCCTATTTCTTGATTTATACTCTTTATTTATTATATGCAGTAAAGACAAAATGACCTTCAAAAGTGTAAACCTGAGTATATCACTCTACAGATTAAACCTTTTCATGCCTCCCCCTGCCCCACACACACCCATAATAGTAGAACAAAGACCAAAATCTTTACCATGGTTTATACATTCTGAATACACATGGCTCTGTTTAATGCATATTCTAGCATTTTGACTCCATATTATTTTATCCTCCTATTCTGTTTCTTGTTTTGCCTATAATGAACTTTTATTCAGGTCATCAAATTTTCCAAGATGAGAAATCTCTGGACCTTTGAATGCTCATTGTCCCTGTTTCTCTCCCCATTTATTTGTCTAACTCTTACTTGACTAACTTAAATATTTCCCCTGGAAATGATCACATCTAGGCAAAATAACATTTTCAGCCTGATACTCCAATCTTAAGCAATTGCCACTGGCAAGATTCTGGTCAGCCTTTGTAATTACAGGGAGGGCCTAACTCATTTACCATTGCATCCCTAATACTTAGCACAAAGCCTGTCTTTAACATAGTAAGTCTTCAAACACATTTGATCATTGAATAAATGTCTATGACAGTGACCTAGACCTTATATAACAGATACCTGACAAGTATTTCAGAAGAGAAGCTGAGATAAATTCAATTCAAATGTTTCCCAATAACCAATATGGATGTCACCAATTTCATACACTAAAATCTATGACTTTGCTAATAAGAGAGTCTCTTTCGTTCTCATTTAAAATCTATTATGTACTTACTTTATACAGTTCTAGTAAAATTAGGTGCCAAGTTTTTATAGCAGAGTACATAAGAAGCAGAAAATCCAGTGGCTGAAGAGAAGAATCAGTATAGATGTGTGTAGGCACATATGACACAGCAAAGAGTGAAGATACTGGAACACAAAAAATTATAATTCAAAACCTCAGTAGTCTTCTCCATTTTGTCCAGGGGCATATAACCTTATATGTTATCTGATTAACATAGAGGCAAATTTTGAGGTTACTGATTAAAATATTGTCCTGATGAGGCTACTAATATTGTAAGTACTCTTGGTTGTGTCCTATGTGCCAGAATTGAAGCTAAGCTCTTTCCATGCATTATCTCTTTAAATTCTAATAATGATCCTATAAAATAGCTATTGACATATTCTGTAGAGGAGGAAAGCAAATTTAAGAGAAGTTAAATATCTTGGCCTTGGTTACAGAGCTTTTGACTCTAGCCTGCTTAGTGTAAGTAATCAAAAAAAGATTGAATTTGTTTCTTTTACCCTGTTTAAAGAAACAGTAAATTTTAAAAGCATTCCATCAAAACCAGATATTTTTCTTTAAATTTGGAGTTCTCTATGGAGATGTTGAGTTGTCTAAAATAGTATGTACGGTAGAAGCATTTATTTCCCAATCATGCCAAATAAATGAAATTTCTCTGTAAATGCTTTCCAATGATTGCATTACACTTCATGATTATCATGAGATTATAAAAAGATTCTAGCAAACAGTGCTTCCTGAAAAGTGGCAAGCATATGCTGCTAATAACTAGACAATGTGTTACCCCATATGAGCTCATTAAGGGACCTGGTTATTATCTTTCATTGTAAAGAACATATATCCCTCAAATGAGTCTGTAGTCCTTTCTAATATAAAGTACCAGAAGCGTAAATAGAATCTATCACCAGATCCATTTAGAATCCATTTATCTTGATGACTATATGCGTTATGGATCACCAGCCTATGATCATACAGACCCCATCAATGCTTATCTTCCTTATGGCAAGTTTAAAATGTGGTGTCTCTACTGGGAGGTTTTTTCCACATTTGTGAGTGATGGACTCCTACCTTCCTAAGCACATTTTGCTTAAAGTAATTCATTCTAGTGCTGCCTTAGGCAAACATATACTCCCCAGCTCTCTTTTAAGGAATGCTCAGCTCCAGGCAGTGACTCAAGGTCAGTCGGCCTCCAATCCGTTTCTCTGCTCTCCCCAACCTCTTCATGTTGGCTGATTCCCAGCCTCCCTCTTTTTGATGTCTTTCACTCTCCTGGTTTTAAGAAATGCCCAAAGAATTCTCTGTGGTCCAGATGTAGACTTCCCCTTCCCCAGTCATGACCTCACCTTTAGCATTTTGAAAGGCCACCAAGCATGGAGTATAACAAACACTCTCCAGCAATGCAAATCAACGTCTCTCCACATCTCTGTTCTCACTGCTGATTCAACCTCCCCCAAAAGACCAGCTGGATTAATGTCATCATGCCTTTACCCTCACTTTACTGTATAACGACCAGAAGTCCAGGCCTTCCAGGGTCTTTAAATACTCAGATTATTTTATCCCTAGGATCCTTAACAATTCTTAAACGGACATAATCTATCGTCTCATTTCAATCCCTCACTCCCCTAAGTACTTTCTTCATATCCTCTGGAACATATTACTAGTCATTACTAAAATTCCAATCCTCAATGATATTTCCTTTTAATGTTTCCTAATCTTCCGGCTTAAATAAAAAGCTGACTTCCCCTGATGATACAGCTTCCCTTACAGACCCCTAGGAGGAGAACTCTTTTTCCTCCTCCATGCTGCTTATCATAGGGCTTAGAGACTAGATTGTTATTCTTTTAATCCCTCACTGCTATTTCTAAAACATTCCTCCTAATTCAAAACAAAACAAAAAACAAAGCAAACACACAAAAAAACTCAGTGTGTTTGAAGCACATGCCAACAAATTGTACTATCCCGGTTGTCATAATCATCTATGAAATCTCATTCATTTCTCCTCATTTCCTGAATATTTTTGCTTGTAGCCTTCTTTCTGTCACTACTCTTGTCATTATTTTGGAGATTTCGGAATTCACATGGATTGTCTGCCCCAAATCCCATTCTCTCAGTTCCTTGGCCTCTGCATTTGGTGATCTTCTCTTCCACTTGACTTCAGCTACTCATTCCTTTGGACATATCCTAGGACTTGTCATCATCGATAAGTGCGACTTCCCACACCTCAAGTGCTGCCACCTCATGTTCTCACAGCCATCTCCTATCTTTCCATATCACAGAAAATCTTCCCTCTCACCATTAGCTTCCCCCTTTCAGATCTCTAATAAACCCCATTCAAGTCCATTGCTCCTTACCAGTTTAATTGCTGCAGTCTTCTTCACAATCATTTCCTTGCTCATACCTTCAAATCCTTTGCTGCCTTCCATCTGTTTGACTTTTCTCACAACCCCATCCTAACTCTTCACTTATTAGACGCCTGGAGCTAAATCATAGAATATGGCTTGTGAAAAATGCACAAGTGTTCTGATCGGTCTCATCCTAGTGTCTCAGTGGGCCTCCACACTGACAATGAGGGCAAAAATCAAATGAAAATGAGTAGTAATGAGGACATATTTATTCCCATTCAAGTGACACATTTAATGCAGGTGAGAAGGAGTTCAACATGACCAGGTTCAGTTAGCATGAGTGATTTGGCTAGGGTCACAGAACTAGTAGAATCAAGGTTGGGACTGAAACCCAGAACTAACTAGAACTTTGGTTCCTAGTCACTTGCCATACTGCATCATGGAATGCATCCCCAAAGTAGTGGAAGGGAATAGTTCCAGGTTTTATCAAGAAGACTAACAAACCAATAAAAAATAAAGTGGAGAGGATTTCTTCCTTAACACACAAAATGTTGTCATCATTTTACTTTTCAAATTTAAGCTGCTTACTTGTCTCCAGCTATTATAAATCATGAAGTGATTGTGAGGAAGTGTACTTCAAGGTTAAATGCAGGGGGAAACTGCCTTTATCTCTAGAAACCTGCCAAAGGACCCATGTTCAATCGTTCCTGTGCAGTATGTAATTGCAGCTCTTACAAATAAGATTAAAAAGAGCCTTAATCATCTCTGGGAGCCCTTATTTTCTTTGGGGATGATTTTCAGGTGGCCAGTGTTCTCCAAAGTGGGAATAGCTGCTGCTTCAGCATAAATGTAAAGCTCTGCAATTTTTCCAGGAGAGAAGCAAATTACATGCCAAAATAGGGCCATGTAGAAAACTCAGGAGTGGAAGGCTCTTAAGAACTTGCATTGACTGATATTCCTGCTTTCTTGAGCTCAGCAACCTCAAATACCTACTTTATAAGTGAAAACAACATCTGTGCAATGGCACTGCCAGAGTCCAGATGTTTGCAGAGCTATATCATGCACAAGGATGTATGGATAGACTACTGCATAAAAAGTAACCTTGCTAATGATTTAAACCAACCTAACCTGGAGAATCAAAGTGGTAATCCTAATGTTAAATTTCATCCACACAAATTTTAGCATTTCTGAAATCAGGGTATAGCTTAACAACTGATGCAGGTCATAGTTTATTTTAACTGGTAGAGTTTTGGGGGTTTTTTTCTTTTTTTTCTTTTCTTATATAAAAGCATGGTATGATTTACGTGGATGATATCCTAATTTTGATAAAATAAACATTAATATTAAAGGTATTCTCAATATGAATATGAAAATATAAGCTTATTGTTTTCATTTCCATTGTGCATATCAGATTTTGCTAAGCTGATGTTCTATTAGGGTTTTCTCTACAGACATTTGGTTTTGACACTTCAGTGTCTTCAAGCAACCACTTTCATTTACACTTAATTTGTATGTAAGACCATGTACATTTGCTGTCTCCATGTTCTCACCACTGATTCACCAGCCCCACCCCACTTCCTTATTCAATGCTTAAGTGAAGCTGGTCTTTTCAAGATAAGGGATAACCTCTTTTTTTTAATTGTATTTTTTATTTTTTTATTAAGGTATAAGTGACATACAGCATTTGTTTCAGGTGTACAACATAATGATATGATATTTATATCTATGGTGAAATATGGAAGAAATAACCTCTTAATTACTAAATTCACTGAAACTAATATAAAATAATATTGAATGTCAACTGTAACTGAAAATATATATATATATATATATATATATATGTATATATATATACATATATATATATATATTTTTTTTTAAAGCCTCTTGATTGCTTTTGGCACTACTAAATATCCACATCCTCTTCAAACTTTCTTTTGCCTCCCATGGAGTCTTGTCCATTTTCTCCACCATAGCTGGTCCCATCTTGGCTGACTCTGCTTTTTCTACACGCATCCATAATAGAGACAGGCCTCAAGATTCAGTCTTTAGCTCTCTGCTCATCCCTACAAAATCAACAAATTCCCCCCCTTCCCTGCACTCTGTATGTAAATAATCCTAAAATGTTTGTTTCGATCACTTCCCTCTCCTGGTCTCTGGTATCAGTCTGATTATCATTTTCACATTTTCTTTCCTGCTTTTACATCCGCTGACAATCAGGCTCATTATGGTTCCTTTATTATACCAGTCGCCCCTCCAGGCTTCGTGGTACCTGACATCATTCTCCTTGTGTCATAGATGTGTTCAATACCTCTGTGTCAATTTTGATTGTCTCCTTTTTTTCTTTTTTTTGACTTTATGTTGGAATATTCACTGGGTGCCATGAATGCTTTCTTTGGAATGTCTATTTTATCTAGCCTTCCTTTTTTATTTTAATTGTCATTACTGGCCCAAATCCATGCTTTGGACCATTCATCACTAAAGGAAATCTGAGTACCAGAGAAGCCATGTGATGTCCCCACCCACCCTTAACCTTTACTAACCAGCCAGCGCGCTCCCTGAGGCCAAAGCCCAAGCTCCACATTTGGCGGATAGGAGTTACTCAACAGCATTTGTCTAATTGAACTGAACTGTGTCACGACAGCCCATGAAAGGAAGAATACCTATGAGACAGGGAGAAGGATGATGGTGTTGCTGTTAAAGAAGCCTGGAGGGACAGCTGGTGTGAGAGAGCCATGATGAGTTTGGTTTTAGGTGCAGATGAAAAGTCTTGAGCCAGAGAAGGATTGGTCGGACCCTAGACTGTGCAAGAACTTCAGCCTCTTCTCTTGCTTTCTGAACCCTGCAAAAGCCACTTACTCTTTAAGTTTTTTTAGATGTCAAACATGATTGTTTAAAATTCAGTGTCTTTCTGTTTGAAGCCCTTTCAGGTTTTCAGACAACTTTAAAGAACTTTTGGGACAAATTTATGAGAAGAACTCTATGTTTATAGTCAAAGATATGAGGTTTCAATTGTCATTCACAAGCTAGATTTTTATTGTTATTTTCAGCTGAGCCCCATCTAATTTTTCCAGCTTTATTGAGGTGTAATTGACAAATAAAACTTGTATACATATAAGGTGTACAATGTGACATTTTAATATACATAAACATTGTGAAATTATTACTATAATCAAGCTAATTAACATATCCATCACCTCACATTGGTCATTGTTACCTTTTTTTGTTTTTTTAGTGGTGAGAACACTTAAGGTCTACCCTCAGCAAATTTCAAGTATACAATATTTCATTATTAGCTATGGTCACCATGCTGTACATTAGATACCCAGACCTTATTTATCTTATAACTGAAAGTTTGCATCCTTTGACCAGTATCTTTCCATTTCCCCCATTCCTCAACCCCTGGTAACCACTGTTCTATTCTGTTTTTATGAGTTTGACTATTTTAGATTGCAAATACAAGTGAGATCATGCAGTATTTGTCTTTCTGCACCTTGCTTATTTCACTTAGCATAGTGTCCTCCCGGTTCATCCATGTTGTTCCAAATGGCAAGACTTCTTTCTTTTTTTAAGGCTGAATAATTCTCTATTAGTCTACTGCATTTTCTCAATCTCATTTAATTTATCTTTAAAACCTGGGTGCTAAAGCATGTCATACCTATTTTGTAAGGTTGCTCAGTGTATACAGAGGGTGCCAAAAAGATGTATACACATTTTAAGAAAGGAAAACTGTATTAAAATTATAATACTCAATATATACTGATAACAAAAGATGAATACAAGTCACACTTGACTTCTGCAATTACAAGAGGTGCTCAGAGTGGTTACCATCAGCATCCAGTCACTTCTGATTATGATGAATTACTGCTTGAGCAACGCTGACCAAAGTGTTCACTTGTATACATTGTTTTGGCACCCCTGGTATATATACATGTATATTTCACTTTTTCTAATTCAGAACCCTGATTTATGAGAATTGTGAGGCAGAGAAAGTTTATTGCTTTTTTTTTTTCTTTTAAGATTTTTTATTGGGGAATTGGGGGAGGGGAACAGCACTGGGGAATCGGGGAAGGGGAACAGACAAGTTGCTGTCCTTTTCTCCTTCAGTCTAGTTGTGGAAGACGTCGCTTCACTGGCCCATGTTGGTATTGTGATCATTGCGCTCTTCCCGGGTGAGGCAGATGGGTAGCCGGCCTCTGGATGGCCGCTCACAGTGGCTCTTGGCAGCTCACACCGTCTGCTGGCCACTCACGCTGGCTGCCAGCCACACATGGTAGCTTATGGAAGCCCACTGCTGCCCCACTGCACCCCGTCGCCGGTGACTCACGGCAGCCCAGCTCCAGGTGGAGCTGTTGTTCACCATCCTAGCTGTAGAGGGCAGTGTCACTGGCCCCCATGTGGGATCCGAACTGGGGTCCTGCTGCTCAGAGCTGGCATCCCAAGCCAGCTCTTAACCAACGTGCCACTCGGCCGGCCCCCTATTGTTCATTTTTTAACTGTTGCTTCAAGACCCACATGACGTTGATGTATTTTCTTTAAATTAGCATCCCTCCTAATAATTGTGAACTTCTCCTCTCTTCTATCCTCCAAAAATATTTCCAATCTCCCTTTACCTTTGGCCTAATACCCCAATTCAATTATGAACTAACTCTTATCCAGGCGGCATTGAGTAAAATGTGTTGATTAATACTTCACTTTAAATGTTGGTGGATGGCTGCCAACATCCCCCAAGAGGTATATATGTATAAACATATTTTTTTTGTTTAAAGACAATGTGTTAAACACTATTAATAAATTAAATACAACCTAAATGTAAAAAATGGGAGCGTTTCTGATTGTTGCATAATATTGAATTATATGGAATTAAATTCATTTTATAAAACACAAGAGTCCACAATGGGGGAATTGATTAAATGAATTCTTTGTAATGGAATACTACTCAGTCATTAGAAAGTATGATATATATCTACATTGACTGGGGAAGGTGCTTGTGAATATTATTAAATTCATTCAAATATAAAATTGTTTATATAATATAGTCATTATGTTGTCTACAGGTGTGTACTTGTCTCTAAAGTGTGTATAAACATCAATAATTGTTACTTACATCAATGAATTATTTTAAATTATTATTATTTTTCTTCTCTGGGTTTTCAGATTTTCGTGTAATACTCAGTTGAAATCATAATATTAAATTAAGTTAAATGCCATGTATTATCAGAAAGGGAGGCTTTGATAATGAGGGAAAGGATTTTATACATGAAGACAGGAGGGCATAGGAAATATTTGGAGGGAAAAATTTTACTTATTATAACATGTCCCAATGATTTATTCATTTCTTCAGCTGGTATTTATTGAACATCTGCTATATGCTGAGACCTGTGTTAGGAAATGGGGAAATAAATGATAAGCAAACAGACCGTATTTCTACTTTTGTGTACCCCATTGTTTAATGGAGATCAGTATAAATCAAATTATTATAACATGTGCAAGCACAGACAGTAAGAGCTATAGGGGAAATATAAGAGTGCTTCTATTTATAGCCCTGAAATGTGGGGATGGGATATGAGTGTTTAAAGGCAGTTTCATTGACAATGTGGCATTTTGGCTAAGATCAGAGAACTACAAGTAGGCAATGGCTGGTGGAGAGAGTGACGAAGAATATTCCCGGCAGTGGCAGCCCATATCCAAAGACCCTGGATGGGAGGGGGCACTCCGCCTGTCACTTTAGAGGGACTGACCAAAAGCCAGTGTGGCTAAAGCACAGAGAGAACAGGAGACGTTGCTCGAGAACAATCCTTGTTCTCTTTGTCTTGATGACTTTGGCTTATGGACAGCACCTTCTTGTCTTTCATTTTAGTAAGAGGACCTTGTACTTCCACTTTCTATCTGCACAGCTTATGTAGGTGCTATGAGGCGATCCTTTAACTTAAAATCTTAGCCTTTTGTTAGTCCTCCTCAACCCAGTTTCTGCCTATGAACATCCACTTGGCATTGCTTTCTGGGGAGTAAGTGAGCTGTGTTCTGCCTATATCAGTCAGAAGGGCCTACTGATAATGTCCAAGGAGGAGAAAGAAGTTAAGCAACTTTTCAACATATTTACAAGCAGGTCACACTAGAGTTGAGAACCACTCTCCATATTGAGCAGAACTAGTGCTTTGATTATCCATGTTGTCATAACCTATCATTTGCACCAAGGTGATCTGATAGATTTTCAAACCTGGAATGAGAATGATTTTGCAGAATGCAAATATCATTGGTGGTTGTATTAAATGCCCCTGAGGTTCTCCCCCTGCCCAGGTTCTTGTGATGTTAAGAATTTACTCTGACTCCACAAGTACTAGCTAGATTCAGGGAATTGTTTGTATACTTCTAGAATTTATTTTATGTATTTAAATGGCACCATTTTAATCTCATTCTCTGTCAGACCACATAATTAGAGTAGGCAGGAGGTGAAAGAATTGTGACAATATAATTCTCCTTCATAATTGGTTGTTCTCTTTTGCAGATCAAAATAGAATAACCATAAATAGGAGGAGAAAGATGTAAGAACGCACAGTTGGACTAGCAACACAGTGACCTTCTAAGTTGGAGATTTTTCTAGGGGCTCCAGCTATAAATAGAAGGTGCTGAATTTTTGCAGTTTGCAGTTCTTGCAATGAATACATATTCTTAGAGAGCAGAGCCGGATTTTGCCAATTGGTGAACTTTCCAAAGGTTGCTTATTAGCTTTGATTCAGTCAAGAGTTTGTACTACTATTTCCCTGTCTTTCTATATTCACCCTGCAAGACACTTTTTAAAATTGAAACCCCTGTTTAAGTTCAACATACGAGTATGTGAAAAATTAGTGCGTCTGTCTGAAAGCTCCATACTTTGCCATGGTGAAAAATGGGTCAAAGAGAACGGTGACATCCTTAAAGTCAGACATGGAAACTTCAACAGTAACTGGTTTATGAAGCAAGAGAGTTTCTGTAGTTGCTAAGAAATAAAATAGATGGAGACCAGATGAGTGAGAGCAAGAGTTTTCGAGTAGAAATCTGGGGGCTGTAAAATTTTGACCTTGCTATTTATAATTTATCTGAACCTTGGCCATGAGACTTAACCTCTTTCATCTTCATGTATTTCACCCATGAGAAGGGGTAATAATAATAGGTTACAAATTCTGATGAAGATTAGATTTGATTAGATAATACTGGGTATGTGAGTGTGTTGTAGCACAGTGACTAGGGAATCTTATTGGCTTTCAGGCAATATTAGTAACTGCTACAGGCATTCCTTTGGGTTGCTTGGCTATACTAAGACCTTACTAAGCTCTCCTTGATGTCTTGTAATTAAGTGACTCAATTGCTACACACAAATGTCTTCTCTATTTATAGAAATTGAAATGAGTTTATGTAACCATACATTATAAATTATCATTATTTTCAGTCTTCATAGAGAAGGATACGGGATGTCAGTGCATTATCTCAATGCCAGGCTTGGGGCCGGGCCACTTCATACAGTGGTTTTCAAATTCGGCTACGTTTCAGAATTCCCTACTAGTGCCCCACCCCAGGCCAATTAAATCAGTGTCTGAGTGGGGAAGAAGGGAGGGTAAGGAGATCAGGGCATCAGTATTTGTTAAAAAACAAACAAGCAAGCAAACAAACACACAGAAACTCATGGAAGCCAAGTTGAGAATTTGATAGCTTTTTGAAGTAGGGCTGTTTATGCTCTCTGAAACTTAGTGTATTGGTTTTCTAGGGCTGTTGTAATAAAACTCAATGAACTGAGTGGATAGAAACATCAGAAATGTATTGCCTCATGTTCTGGAGAAAAGAAATCTGAAATCAGGGTGTTGACAGGGCCACATTTCCCCGGAAGGGTCTAGGGAAGAACCAGTTCCTTGCTTCCCTCTTAGCATCTGGTCGCCTCAGTCATTGCATTCCTTAGCTTTTAGGTGACCCTCATCTTCTCCTGTGTCTCTGTGTTTGGGTTTGGGTTTTGCTTTTCTGGTGAGCCAAAATTTTAATCTTTAAAGCACGACCCTTTTTGTTGTGGTGTTTTTTGTATTTGAATTTCTGAAATTTGTAGTTTTAAAAGTTGGTCCCAGGCCAGCTGAGTGACTCAGTTGGTTAAGAGCTCACTCAAGAGTGTGAGCTCTGAGCAACAGGGTTGCCAGTTTGATTCCCGGTCCAAGCTGAGCTGCTGCTGAGCTGCCAACAGGTGGCAGGATGGCTCAGCTAAAAAAAAAAATGTTGGTCCCATCAGGGGAGGGTAGGTAGTAACTCATAATAATGTCATAAGAATTGTATATCCCTGTCTGATTAAAGTAGGTCATTATATGTAAATATAGCCTCTTGGCAATTCAGAGAAATATTTATACCTACATCATCTGTTTTCACCTCAAAATAGCCACGGGAGGTAGTCACCATTACCTCCTTTATATGGATGAAGACACTAACTACTCAAAGAGGTCATTAAACTTCTTGAGGTCCTATAGTTAGTGAATGGTTAGTGAATTCATGAATATAGACTCAAACCCAAGATTTCTAACTCTATATGAGTGTCTGCCCACTGTTGGTCATTTCATATTTAGGGGCTATGAAAGAGCAATGGGAATACCATAGATTTTTAAGACCTGTATTTTTTACCTAACACAGTAGGTCATGAATGAATAAGTGAATAGGTTGGAGAAAAGCAAATGTATCAGTTCTTAAGAGTTTATGGGAATTCTGTGTGACATCACCATGGCTCCACCCTAACCATCCCTTCTCTTGGAAACATGACAATTTCAACTCATACTGAGCTCTTCAAAGGTAGAGGGTAGTAGTGATGGTTAGTTGGAGTCACAGTAGGTCTCCTTCCCCAAACAGTTTTGGCACATTATGTTTTCTAGAGCACAAGGGAGTTACCAGAAAAGCAAGTACTGGCTATGCCTGAAATCGTCAACTCTTCTTTCCGTCATGCCACCTTCAGAAGGTGTAAAGCAGAAATGCAGGTGTCCTTTCCTAAGAAGTAGAAGCAATTTTTTCCCACCTGAGGTGTGAAGAAGAACAGCAACAGACATTCGCCCTACCACCCCTCACACTGGGAAGAGAAATAGGCTAGAAGTTACCTCTTTTGTAAAATTGCAATTCTAGATATATCTTCCAGAAGAGAAATTGTCTTTGTTCCACCTATTTTCTAACCAACAATGACTCAGGACATCTTTCAGCTCAGAAAGCCACTCCCCCACCCCCCAACACACACACACACACACACACACACACACACACACACACACACACACACACACACACACACACACTGGCTCCAAGACTTTCCTTTCTGATCTGTAGGTTGAAACTAATGTCTGAACATCTGCAATATAACTAGGGGCTTTTAACGCATCAAACCAGAGTTAGCTAGGCCTCCCAGTGAAAACACTGTGTTCAAACTTACTAATTTTGCTTCGAAGGTAATTGGTTGGGTTTAAAACAAACATCAAAAATAACAAACACTTTGTCAATTGGTCCTAACCAGGATGCCTATTTAATAAACGTTGGCTTAAAACCATGTGTATCAACAAAAGACAAGTTTAAAATTTGGTTGATATTAAACTTTTTTTTTAAACAATTACAAACTTACAGAAGTTTACAGGAAGAACTTTTCTTCCTGAACCATATGAGAATGAGTTTGCTTACCTGACACCCAACATCCCTGAAGATTTTAATGAGCATTTCTTACAAACAAGGACATTTCTCCTATAAAACCTCACTACAGCCTTCGGAATCAAGAGACCGACATTGTGAGATTTCTGCTATCTAATCCTCAGGCCCGATTCAAGTTTCTCTGATTGTTCCAAAGGTGTCTTTCAGAGGAAAAAATAAGGAGCTCAGAATTACATATTGCAAAATATATTACTTGGATCACTTTCAATGAATACCATGAATTTCATGAATACCAACTTCCATACATGTTTGCATGTATGTATATTTAGCCTCAAACAATTTTTTTCTTGCTACACATTTCAATTTACTCATTGATTCATTCACTTCATTGAGACAGAGATAATGTGGGTGAAGTAATGCCTTAAAACCATAAAGGAAAAAAAGTCACGTTGAATAAAATGAAAGCAACGACACCTACATAATATTGTACAGAGTTCATCACAGGTATTTTACTAAAACTAAAAGTAAAAGTTAGAAATAAATATGATTTTAAAGGACCTTTTTTATTGTATTTCTTATAGCGCACACATAATAATAATAGCAAGTCATGTATATTGAGCATTGTTCTAAGCTCTTTACAATGAATTACCTCATTTAATCCTCACACAACCTAGCAACTAGGCATTATAATTGTTATTATCTCTATTTTACATTCGGGGTATCTGAGTGTCCATCACCATCTCCAGCTAAATTTGTAAAAGGGAGATTTATAGTATCTCCCTTCCGAGAGATGTGTGAGTTGAATTAAATGGTGTTTTCTCACCTCCCTGATATCAGAACATGCAGTGCCATTTCCCTTAGAAGTGTGCTTGGCATCCCAGGATGGCAAGACGCTCAGTTATAAAGACGTGTAATTTTTCTCTGAATTAGATTTTGAATATGCAGGCCCTTTCTCAAGCTCCGTAGTCCTGGGATTTTCTGTATCGAGAGAGTTCTGAGTTTTCTTGTCCCGAAGTCTCCTAATAGAAAGCAGAAAATAAAGGTGAGGAAGAAAAACTGTCTTTCTTGCTGGGTTGGCCACAAATAATTGATAAAGCACATCTGGTGAGGTCTCTCACCTTCACTTGCTTTCAGTCCAGTGCCACCCCTAGGGTGCCTTGGGTGTCATCCTGTGGCATGTGCTGGCTTGGATTTTCTGGGAGGTGGATGTGAGATGAAGATATAGTAGTGCAAAGGTCTGTTATAGAGGAAACTGAATGAAAAGAAAGGAAGCATGACTGGGCAGTGGGAGTTGTCTGTGGCTTAGATCTGAGAATGTCTCTGCCAGGCCAGTGGGCAGCCCTGGAGCACAGACAGTCACCTGGAAGCATATTGTGTCTAGCAGAAATGACTAGGCCCTCTGACACCTCCTTGATCAGGCATTGGCCCCTAAAATAGCTTGGCCTCACCTCAAAAGCTGAGGGAGATTGGATAAAGCCAACAGCAAGGCTTTCACCAGTCACATTCCTTGCAAGCTGGGCAGCAAGCCATTTCTTGAGGGGGAAATCTCAGTGGTAAGTCTCTGCATCTGTAACAGGTCACTGTATTGTTAGAACATTTCAAGGGGAACTGAAACTGGAAGTGGAGCCAGATGATACGGGTGTCAGTTTTGGTTTCTCTATACACTGACCATGGCTCTTTGAGCCTTACTTTCGTCCTGTGAAAATGAGAATATAATATGTATCAACCATAAAGAGGGGCGGAAAGGCAAAAATGAGATAATACATATGCAGATGCTATTGTGGGATATGCAGATATCTGAATTTTTATTGTGGCTTGATTGTTGTTGTTGTTGCTGCTGTCATTGTTGTTATTCCCAAACAGCACTCTTTCATAAATTGAATAACACTGAATTGTGCACTTAGTGTGTACCATGCTCCTTTTAGCACTGAGATTATGGCAGTGAAATAATCAGACAAACATTCCTCTTCACAAAGAGCTTGTATGTCAATGAGAAAAAAATAATAAACACATGCTATATCAGGTGGCAGTAAGGGCTCACGGGGGGGAATAAATCAAGATATAGGAGGAGGAGTGAAGGTTTCATATTACACATGGTGGTCTAGGCAGATCTCAGTGATCTGGTGAAATATGGCTGAGATAGAAAGAAAATGAAAGCACATCAGTAGACTATTTGGGAAAAGAACCATGGGGCAGCAAGAACAGGTGCAAAGGCTCTGAGGTGGGAGTGTGTCTAGAATGTTCTAGAAATAAGAAATCAAATGTGGTTGAAGTGAGCGAGCAAAGGCAGTGTAAAAGGACTTGAATTCAGAGAGAGAGAGATATTGTGGAGACATAACAGCCATCATAAAGGCTTTGGTGTTGATTGATGAGAGGAAGCTATTGTAGGAGTTTAAGCAGAGGTGGGCGTGATCTGATAGGCTGGTATGTTAAGAAGAGACTGTATGAGGACAAGTGCTGAACAGAGAAGCCAGTTCCATGGCCCCTACAATAATGCAGGAGAGAAATGGTGGTGGCTCAGATCAAAGCACAGCCTTCAGCTTGGGAGAGAAGTGATTAGATCCTGGACATGTGTTTAATAGAAAGTCAACAGTGTTTACTGGTGGAGAGAATGTGAACTGTGAAAGTCAAAGAAGAGGAAGGATGGCTTCCTGAATAATGAGAAGGCTAGCCATTTGCAGAGATGGGAAAAGGTGATATGAATATCATGTTTGGAGGGGCCATTGAAGCTAGTGCCTGGGGACAGATCAGGAGCTCAGTTTGGGACAAAATTGAAGATGTCTTATTAGTCATTCTGGTGGAAATGATGAGCAGGCACTTGAGTGAATGGCTTCAGTGCATCTAACTGAGGACATCAGCAGCTTAAATGTGGTATTTAATGAAAATGTGGAGATTATCAAGGAAGTGAGTCTATGTTAGAGATAGAAGATATCCAAGGACTGAACCCTGGACCCCAGCATTTAGCAGTCTGTAGGATGAGAGGTAATCAGTGAAAAGTACTGAAAAGGAGCCTCTTGTGAAGTGGGAAAAGAAAAAAGAGAAAGTGAAAGAGGTATTTAAGGATGAGGGAGTGATCAACTGTGTGAAGAGCTGTAGCCGCGTCAAGTAAGATGGGGACTGAACGTCCCATCAGATGTGTCACAGTGAAGTGATTTTGTGACCATGACAAGGGCCTTTTTGAAGGAGTGGAAGATGAGAGTGGAAACCTGATTGAACTGTTTTTGTTGTTGTTGTTTATTTGTTTGTTTTTTAAGAAAAGAGAAGAATTGGGAATTATGTAGAAAAGTCATTCGAGAAGTTTTCCTGAAATTGGTGGTGGGGGGGACTGAAGTCATGAAAGAGGAAGAGGTAGAATGGGTCATACTTTTGGGACATACTGTATTTGGAAATATTAGAACATGCTTATATATTAATGTGTTTGATCTTGTAGAGGCAGATGTCATTGTGCAGGAAGAAAATGACAGTTTTAATAGAGGAATTATTGAACAAGTAACAGGAGAAGTGATATAATGTCCAGAAAGGATTTGGCACTGGGGACAGGCAGCCCATCTGGTGGAACACATAATATGAAGATATAAATGCATGGAGATGAGTAGCTGCAATGGGAAAATGTGTGGAGAACCTCTTGATTTCTTCTGTTTACTCAGTAAAAATTCACAAGCCGAGAATGGGGTGGTGGAACGGTTACTTGAGATTTGAGAAGAAAAGAGTGATGGTCAGAATAAAAATCTACCAAAAGATCTCAAATCTTACCCTGAAATGTCTCAAGGTAACAGCTCTGATTATAGTTCCTTTTTGAAAGAAGATTCTCGTAAGAGATTTTCAAGGATACTGATGTGAATTTCAACCTGAGTTCTAGTTCTCTCATTTTCTAGCTGTGTAAGATGTGAAAACATCACTTCTTCTTAAGCTTCTATTTCTTTGTCTATAACCTATAGGAATTTAGATAAAAATCTGGGCTTTCACATTTTTTTGGCCACCACTCTCCTTAAGATGTTTTATCATGTATCATGACCCACTTAAGACATGCTGATGTACACACACTTACTTGCAAAGCTAGTTTTAAAAGGCAATGTTTAGCTTTCCTATACTGGATATGATGTTCTCTGGTATTTTCTATTCTGTGCTAATCTATTTTATCCTAATTTTAGTTTAGTTGTTGGTTTATTTTTGTTTTTGTTTTTGTTTTTGCTTCTAAGCCTGGCTTACCTGGCTGTGAAATAGATTTCACAACATACTATCCACAGTTTGAAAAGACATTCCCTTAAGGACCTTCCAGTCTCTAATTATGAGCTTCCATGAACTTTTAGAGAGACACGAGGGATAAAGTAATCTCAGTCACAGCAAGCACATTAAGAATATGTGGTCAAGGCCGGCTGAGAGGCTCAGTTGGTTAAGATCTCACTCAAGAGTGCGAGCTCTGAACAACAGGGTTGTCGGTTTGATTCCCAGCCTGAGCTGAGCTGCTGCTGAGCTGCCAACAGGTAGCAGGATGGCTCAGCAAAAAAAAAAAAAAAAGAATGTGTGTGTTCAGACACTGGAACTGGGCATAGGCTGATTTTGTTTAAAAAAAATTAGTTACCAAGATTTTTAAATGGGGCAATTCTGCAATTTAGATTTCTAAATCTAAATTAGCCAAATAATAGAATTGACATGCCTGTCCTTTGTCCCTCCTTGAGTTCTCCAGTCTTTTTCTCTCCCTACACTTGACTCCCTTTATTCATTTAGGCCACTATCCTTCCTCTACAGACATATAAGTTTGCAACCTCTGAGTCTAAGAACAATACCAATTGAGGCAGCTCCCTATCTAAATTTCAGTAAGTAAATATTTATTAAGCATTGAAAATATGCTCAATTTTGTGCTAGAAGTTGTATAGAAAAGGTAACCTTTATGTGAATTTCTTCCAGCAGATGACAGTCCACTTAAAATATTTTAATAAGAGCATAGACTTTTCATAAATAAATAAGAAATTAGACACCCAATCACAAGTCAGATGCCAGAAGGAAAAAAAAAACCAAAACTGACTATGACTGGGGAGGCCACACATCTCACTTTTCTGGGGACAGTCTCAATTTGCACCCATTGTTCAAATGGAATTGTTAGTATAATAATACTGCCCTTTCACTCTTAAAAGCCCTTATTTGGACAGCAATTTGTATGATCATTGTAATTCTAGATGAATATTTTTATTTGGTTTTGTTTGTTTGGGGGACAACTCTGAAATCAGTAGTGGTGAGCTTGGTCCCCCTGTTGGGCAGTTGGCCAGAGGAACTTCCCTCATGCTCACCATCAATTCTCCATTTATGTCCCAACTGCTAAAACTTTGGAGTTCTAAGTTGATTACTTTACTGGTATTCTTATCCTCATATCCCATGAGTTCACTTTTTCTCATACAAGTGCGCTGAGACAAAACCTACTGTCCCACGACCATATACATAGGAGACATAAATTATAATACTATTTTAAAGGATAGTGATAGTAGCAGGAATAAATTCCAGCAGGGGATCGCCTCACATTGTCAGGGATAGGTCCTTTTACCTCATTCTCCTTCTTTGTCTCTTTCAAAGGTAGATAATCCCACCCCTAGAATGCCATGCAGAGGTGGGGCTAGGATATGAAGTGGCTATGAATGAATTTATAGTCACTGACTGGGCAACTGCTACTCAGAATGATTCCTGGCCATTTATTCATTGATCAATCCAGTGTTGGGTGGATCATAGTTGGCAAGCCAGAAAGGAATGGTAACACCAATGTCTAGCTGCTATAGGAGGCTATGGGGAAGGCTGGGAGCTAGTTGCTGCCATTTGCTGCTTTACAATAGCTAGCATCACAAGAAAGCAAGGGAGATTAGAAGTTACCTTTACCAGACACAAGAGAGCTTACAGTCTGTGATTTATCCTTATTCCTTATTTTGTGCTGAAATACTTCTCCCATACCTACAATGGCTGATGTTAAGCTGGTGTGTGTGTGTGTGTGTGTGTGTGTGTGTGTGTGTGGTTTTGTATGGGATGATTAAAACTGGTCTTAGGATCACTCTATTTTATTATGCATTCCTATAAACTCCTAATCTTTTCTTCTCCTTAATGTCAGGGGTTGCAGAAAGATGAGGTATCTGAATTTAGATTCAGCTGTACCAACCCACCATTAAGTGGAGGGAACCAACCAACCCACAAACAAAAGCAAAACAAGTAAGAGAACCAATGAAGCAACCATAAATATGATTTGAAAAAACAACCCAAAGTTTATTCTTTGTATCCTAAATAAATACCTTGGTAGCTTTCATTAGAATGAGCCCAGGTACAGGCTGACAGAGGAGATATTAACTGCATGAAATATATGTGAATTGCCAAATGCTGGGCTCAGACACAACTTTGGTGACTCAAACAGTTATTCTAAAGTCTTGAAAAAAGTGCCCTTTAAAGCAGTCCTACCTGATAGTATTTTGGGTAATAACTGAATGATTCCAGGGAGATAAAATACTTTTCTCTAAAAAAATAAACTTGGAAAACAAAGTTCTCATTCTATGTTAATAAACTTATTAAGTTTTATTTGGCAGGCCCCTGGTGAGCAAGAGTAGCGGGTTGAATGGTGGCTCCTCAAAAGACACGTCAGTGTCCTTACGCCCAGAACTCGTGAATGCGAGCTCGTTTGGAAAAAAAATCTTTGCAGACGTAGTTAAGGGTCACAAAATGAAATCACCCTAGATTTTCTGGATAGGTCTCAAATCCAGGGATGAGAGCAAGACATCACATATGAGAAAGGTAGAGGGAGATTTGACACAGGCAGCGGAGGAGACACACAGAGAGGGGGAAGAGGCCAGGTGAAGATGGAAGCAGAGATGGAATGCTGCAGCCACAAGCCGAGGAACTCCTGGAGCCATCAGAAATTGGAAGAATCAGGGAAGGATTGTCCTTTAGAGGATTTGGAGAGAGTGCGGCCCTGCCCGCACCTTGATTTTGGACTTTTGGCCTTCAGAACTATGAGAAAATACACTTCCATTTTCTTGAGCCACTGTGCTTTTAGTAATTTTTTCCCTTTTTTTCTTCCTTTTTTTCTTTCTTTTCTTTCTTTTTTTTCTTTTATGGCAGCAACATTTGAAAACTAATACAAGCAAACAATGAGAATTATTGTTTTAGTACTTTTCTGCCCTATTTGGTCCAACAATTAAATTGCCATGGGGCACTATCTTCCTTGTTTTCCAGAATAATTTTCTACAAGCAGAGATATTATTTGGTCAGATGAATGCTGGTTTAGGTAAAACTGCAGAATGAGAATGTTTTATCTACTGCTTTTTTTGATGCAAGTGAGTGGGGGGGGGGGAAGGATAGCTTATCTCCATTTTTTTCCATTAGAGGAGAAAACAGGAGCATGGCAGAAGATGAAAAGACCTCTTAGAACACTATCTTATTAAACATAATGCAAAGGCTTTAACCACTGAAAACTAATTGACCCAGAGTTCATGGGTCTGTTATGTATTTGTTTATCATTACTCCTTTAAGTTGGGAAGGCAGACTTCCAAATACTCTAGAATAATCATTCATCCTTGACAGTGGCTTAAAACAAAGGAGGGCCTAGAGAAAAAAGTTCAGACAACTCTTTTTCACTCTACCCAAGTTCTTACTTATTGGAAGAAATTGCTGGAAGAGTGTATACATGTTCCAGAGTAGCCTCTCAGCTAAGTAGTAAGTGGAGAGCTAAAGCAGATTATTTCAATATACCTATTGCATTCTTGAAAAACACCTAATTAATTAGTATCTGCACTAAAATATATCCCAGTAAAATCAACCAAAAAGACCCACTGTTGGACTTAAGAATTCCTCATGGGAAATTTCCTGTCTCCTATTAATAAAAAAAATAAGGGAACAAATCTGTGCATTTGCATGGGAATAATCTGTACAGCTGGACACATCAGTAGTCTTGATCTCAAGTCACACAATGCTCAATAAGACCTTCAGAGGAAGAACTGCACGGGCTACCTTTCCTGCCTGTGGGTAGAGGATGACACTGTATCTCTGATGTCCATAATCAGCCTCGGAAACTTAGAGGCAAACAGATCAGCAATGATAGCTTTGCATGATTTGTGATTCAGCAACTGTATTTCCAGGTCTAATGGTAATTATGGTGATGCATGTCCATCACAGTGGTATTTATTAATAGCTAAAAAGTCATAGTAATATTGCCATAGCTATGTACAGTGCTGCATGGGTACTAGACTTATCATGGTGATCACTTTACAAGGTATATAGATGTCTAATCATTATCCTGTGTACCTGAAACTAATATAATATTGCATATCAACTATAATACAAAAACACATTTTAAAAAATAGCTCAAAAGTCAAAACAACTTAACATCCTTATATAGAAATTAATTAATTAACAGCTGAGAGAGATCACAGAATAATCGATCAATTTTTTAAAATCACAAAGCTTAATACTTGAGATTTTGGGCTGATCGCTAGGTGAACCAACCATGTGATTAGAATGTTGGAACTTTCAGCATGGTTTCCCAACCTGCGGGAGGGAAAGAGAGGCTAGAGGTTGAATCAATCACCAATGTCACATGACTTAATCAATAATGACTATGTAATGTAGCCTCCATAAAACCCCAAAATGACAGTGTTCACAGAGCTTCCAGGTTGGTGAACACATGGAGGTGCTGGGAGGGTGGTGTGCCAGGATAGAACATGGAAGCTCTGTGCCCTTTCCCCTACCTCGCCCTATGCAACTCTTCCTTCTGGCTCTTCCTGAGTTATATTCTTTTATAATAAATCAGTAATTTAGTGAGTAAAATATTTCTCTGAGTTTTGTGAGCCACTCAAGCAAATGAATTGAACCTGAGGAGAGGCTCATGAGAACTTCTGATTTATAGCCAGTCAGTCAGAAATACAGGTAATCTGGACTTGTGTCAGGTCTGAAACAAGGGGGGACAGCCTTGAGGACTGAGCCCTCAACTGTAGAATCTGATGTTATCTCCATGTAGAGAGTGTCAGAATTTAGTCAAATTTTAAGATTCCCAGGTGGCATCCCGAGAATTGCTTGCTGGTTTGGGGAAAACCTCCTTAAATGGAATTGATACCAGAACCTATTTACTAGGATGTGTGCTTATTGTTCTGGCCAATTATATATATTGAAGTGTTTGGTTCTGTGAGAGATAATATGTTGCACATTATAGACATAGGAATGAGTCATGCAATTATCAGTTCTTGCTGAGCAACCCTAAATCTCAACAAGGCTCCGTTTTGTTTTGTTTTGTTTACTATCCAGCTTCTAGTATTTCAGAATTAATGCTCTTAGGGCCAAATGTTAAAAACGAGATATGTTGCTAACTTCAACTTCAAGATTTGCTTGTTTGTTTGTTTGTTTGTTTAATGAAGAAGAAACTTTGGGAAGGAAAAGCAAATGAACTGTAAACATCAAATGTAAAGTGGTGAAATTGTTGAAGTTACAAATGCTACACTAGAAGGTTTTTACCTGATGCAAAGCATGGAAGGAGCCAGACTTGACCTTTTCCCCACCTTTGGGCAGAACTAAGTCAGAGAGACTGGACATGGAGGTGAAAAGAGGAACTCCTGCAAGAATTGACAGACATTTGTGAATTCCATGGACTAGAATTCATTCAGTTCAAGTTTCACCAAGACTCTGAAGGGTGTTGGGACCCAACGGACTTCTGGATTGCATATTTTTAATATTTAAATTATAAGTGTTTGACTCACTTATAATTTCAGATGTGTTCATTTAAGGGAAAAACTATCTTGGCTTTAAGAACTCTGATATAGTTACATGCATGGTATAAATTTAGGCATATTATATAATTCTCCACAATGCTGGCCTTTTTTTGATGCGGGTGTTTTTTTTCCAGCAGTTGAAGGTGAACAAGGGACTTGCAAGAAGACAATGGCATCTCCCCATCCCTGCTCAAAATTATTTAAATGAGGCTCCAAAAATGTCCTTGGTTCTTTATAAATAGTTATCTCTGTCCAGAGGCTGGTGTTGGCTCAGGCCTGTCCATCTTGAGTGTGAAAAATGTCTTGCAGGACAATAACTTGGTTTCCTACCATTCCCCTTAGTAGGGCAGGGAGTGTGGGGTGGGGGGGGAGTCACCTCCCTCACAGGTGATCCTCTGGCCACTCAATCACCCTCACATTGATAGCCTCTGATTCTGGGTTTTCTAGCTTGCAAGAGAGGTCCTCTCAGTATCTACTGAACTCACATTTTAATCTGTCAGAATAGATGATACAAAGCAGTCAGTGGGGAGAAAATAGGATATAGCATATAAAAACCAATTGCATGATACCTAGGACTTTTTTCTCTAATTTTACTTTTTAAATTACCACATAATAAAACTGCCTTTGTTGTACAGTTCTATGAAATTAGCCCTGCATAGATCCATAGAAACATCACCACAATTAGGATGCCGAACAGTTCCATTACACAAAATAAAGGAACGCATTGTATTCCTTTATTGTCAGGTTCTGCTAACCTCAGACAACTACTGAACTATTCGCTATCTCTATAGTCTTGTGCTTTTGAGAATGTTATGTAAATAGAACTATATAGTGTAAAACTGGCTTTTTAAAATTCACATGCCTTTGAGATTCATCCAAATTTCTGTGTGTTTATATAACTCATTCTTTGTTATTGCTGAGTAGTATTCCATTGTAAGGATGCACCAGTTTCTGTATTCATTCACCCAGTAAAGGACATTTGTTTTGTTTCAAGTTTTGGAATGATGCAAATAAAACTATTAGGGACACTGATGTACAGGACTTTGTAGAAATACACATTTTCACTTTTCTAAATTCCCAGAAATGGAATTGTTCGCCTTGACTTTTTGGGGAAAAAAATACAGTGGGTGAAGATATTCTTCAATGATCTCTAAGCATCATATCCTCTTCACTTTTTTCCTTTAGAAATTCTAGTTTTGTTAATTTTTACCTTTGTGCTCAACATGTAAAATGAAAAGCTGCAAAAGCAAGATAGGCTGGTAAATTTAGGCACAATCACAAACTTCTCAAGAGTCACATATTCCACCGTAATTTACTAGTTTGTAATGCTTTGGCAAAACATGAAATTTTGGGTCTTTTATTTCATTTATATCAATTACAATTGATATTCAATATATTTTTATATTAGTTTCAGGTGTACAGCATAGTGGTTAGATATTTATATAATTTATGAAGTGATTCCCCTGATAAATCTTGTACCCACCTGGCACTATACATAGTTATTACAATATTATTGACTATATTCCTTATGCTGTCCATCCCGTCAAACCCCCTCCCATCTGGCAACCCTGAAAATGTTTTCTGTATCTATGAGTTTGTTTCTGTTCTGCTTGTTTGTTTATTTGATTTCTTAGATTCCACATGTAAGTGAAAACAGGGCATTTGTCTTTCCCTGTCTGACTTACACCACTCAGCACAATACCCTCTACGTCCCATCCATGTTGTTGCAGATGGCAAGATTTCATTCTTTTTTATTTTTTTTAAGGCTGAGTAATATTCCATTGTATGTATGTACCACCTATTCTTTATCCATTCATACTTCGACAGACACCCAGGCTGCCTCCACATCTTGACCATTGTAAACAATGCTGCAATGAACATATGGATGAACACGTCCCCTTGAAGTAGCATTTTGGGTTTCTTCAGATAAATACCAGGAAGTGGGATTACTGAGTCCTTCTTTGTCTCTTGTTATAGCCTTTGTTTTACAGTCTATTTTGTCTGGTATAAGTGTTGCTACCATAACTCTTTTTATTTGTTTTGTTTCCATTTTCATGAAATGTGTTTTTTTCATCCTTTTACTTTCAGTCTCTGTGTGTCTTTTGATCTGAAGCAAGTGTCTTGTAGGCAGCATATGTAAGGGTCTTATTTTCTTACCCATTCAGCCATCCTTGTCTTTTGATTGGAACACTTAATCCATTTATATTGAAAGTAATTGTTAATAGGTATGTAGTTATTGCTATTTTTATTATTCATATGTTTGACATTTTTTTCTTCTTCTTAAAGAAGTCCCTTTGCCATTTCTTGTAATACTGGTTTGGTGGTGAAGAACTCCTTTAGGTTTGTCTTGTCTGGGAAGCTCTTTATCTGTTCTTTGATTCAAAATGATCATTTTTCTGGGTAGAGTAGGCTTGTATGTCTATTTCCTTTGGCAAGTTAAGGAAGTTTTTCATCATCATTTCTTCAAATAGATTTTCAATTCCTTGCTCTCTCTGTTTTCCTTCTGGTACCCTTATGATGTGAATGTTGGTATGTTTGATATTGTCCCAGAAGCCCCTGAAACTACCCTTATTTTTTTGGATTATTTTTTCTTTTTGCTGTTCTGATTGGGTGTTTTCTGCTACCTTGTCTTCTAAATTGCTTATTCGATCCTCTGCTTCATCTAGTCTACCATTGATTCCCTTTAATGCATTCTTTGTTTCAGTTATTGTATTCTTCATTTCTGACTGGTTCTTTTTTATGTTTTCTGTCTCCATTTTTATGTCTTGAATCTCTTTGTTGAAGTTCTCACTGAGATCACTGAGCATCCTCATAACCAGTGTTTTGAACTCTGCATCTGATAGATTGTTTGTCTCCATTTTGTTTACTTTTTTCCCTTGAGCTTTGTTCTGTTCCTGCAGCTGGGAATATTTCTTTGTCTCCTCATTTTGGCTGCCTCCCTATGTTTGTTTCTGTGTATTAAGTAGGGCTGCTATATATCCTGGTCTTTGTAGTGTGGCCTTATGTAGTAGGTGTGCTGTGGGCTTAGTGCCACAGTCTCCTTGGTCACCTGAGCCAGGTGCTGCAGATGTGTCCCATGTGTGGGTTGTATTTGTGCCTTCCTGATGTAGCTGAGCCTTGGTTGATGTTTGCAAATCAATGAGAGGGATTGAGCCTCAGGCTGATTGGTTGTGAGGAATGGCCATGAGTACAGTGGGGAAGCTGTTGCACATGGGCTAACCCCATAGAACAGGATTCACTTTAGCAGGAGTCTGGTGCCTGTCAATTATTCCCTTTGTGTGTATTATTTCTGGAGGCAGCCTGTTGGTGCTTTGGCATGGTCTGAAGCTGCCCACTGGATGTCTGGGCCCCAGGGCCTCCTGGGAGGTACCCCACTAAAGGCTAAGTTTAGTTTCCTCCTGTGCCCTGCCTGGAGCCACCTGGCATGATCCACAAAGCCATCTGCAGACGATTTCACCTGCACTGAGCTTGAGTTGTCACTAGTGCCAGGCTTGGGGCTGATTAGCAGAGGTATGGGGCACGTCTAGGCCTGATGTTGATTTTCTGAGGTTTGTGAACCTTTGAGTGATTTTAGGAAAGTCCTCAGCATGAGCCAAGACAAGTCATTTGTATGGAAAAGCCACTGGAAGCAGCTTGGAGGGTCTGTAAATTGGGTGGGACAGAGTCTCACCAGAGTGGGGCAAACAGTATTACCCAGGTTGATGGAGACTCTGATATGGTGGCCAGCTGTGTCTGCATGCTAGGTGTGGAGAGGTCTCAACAAAGGAAAAGTGGCCCCTGCCAGCACTCTGTCCAGGAGAAAACTGACCCTCCAGCCCTTGCCCTGCAGTCAGACAACTCAGTTCCTCCCCGTATGTCCCTGGCACCTTCGAGCTGCCTCCCCAGTGCTGGAGCTCACAGTGAGTGAGACAGTCAGTGAGTAAGTCTGTGTGTGGGCCCTTTAAGAGGAATTCCTGGAATTCCAGCAGCCTTCCTTCTCACTCAGCCACAATCTCCACTGGTTTTATCAGTCAGAAGTAATGGGATTTCTCTCCTCAGTACTGGAGCCCTGGGCTAACAAGTCAGGTGTGGGCTGGGATTCCCTCACTCCTGCATGGAACTTCTGCAACCAAGCTACCCCTTCCAACTTTTAACCACCACATGTGTGTATAGGGAACAGCCTCTTCCACTTCTCCATCCCTTTTACCAGTCTTGACATGGCTTCTTCTGTATATCCTTAGTTATAGGACTTCTGTTCAGACTTCATGTGACTCTCAATGATGTAGTTTAGTTCTTATTTTGATGTGGTTGTGAGACTATGTAAGCCCAGTGTTTACCTACTCCATCATCTTGACCTGAAATCTAGGATGGGATTTCTGAAATCCTTCAGAATGCACATATGCTATGAGGCTCTCTAAGTGGGCAGGGGTGGGTAGACCATACCGCCTTTCTCAAAGAAAATTGACAAGAGACTCCTTTTACACAAAGCTTCTAGAAGTAGTTGTCTGTGGAATACACATCAAGAGATATAATTTGAATGTATTTCTATGTTCAAATAGTATGGAAGGTAACCCTTTGATCTAAAAGAAATTACATGCTTTTATGCTTTCACACACTTCATATACTTTAATGTACTTCATATACATTAACATATTGGCTGATGCTATCAGTACTACATAGATCAACATTGACTATTAAACCCATGTAATTTGGAAATTTTTAAAGACTTATTTTTAGCTTATAAATGAGAAAACCCAGACCTTGTTCATGGCTACCAGATTGACTAGAAAACCTACTCTTATCTCAGCGTTCCTTTATACTCTTACAACCCCTCTTCCTTTTTTCAAATTCTCACTTGGGACCATACAACTATGAACAACCATGATGACAAATACGTGAGATGCCTGAATCCAGAACCAAAAAGTATTGTAAGAGAAATTGACCAAACCTAAGAAGCCAACAGTGAAAAGTTCAAGACTTTTGGTTCAAAAAGTCGGTAGCTCATAGGACTTACAGAGTGTTTTTGATTAGAAGGTTGTGATGGTCTTAATTGATCACTCACCCAATATGAATTATCAGTGTAACATAGCTATAGAGAGAAGAACTAATGCTATCTTGGGATCCATGTATAGAAATAGAGTTTCCAGAATTTAATATTTAATATAATGTTCATATGTGCTAGTGAGCCTTCTTCTGGACTATTGTTTAAACATTCAGAAATGTGGAAAGCAATTGCTTCTATTTATCTTCAGAGCTCCTCTCCCTAAGTTACTCTGATTCTGTAACTTCCAAGAGCACACAATGCCTGCTGACTCCCCATTTCCTTTCTGAATTACCTATGTGCATCCATTAGTAGAAGGCTGTCTAACAGAGCTGCTTATTTATTTATTTATTTATTTATTCAAACACCAATCAGGGTTTCTGTGGACTTCCTCAATGTTATATATAAGCAGCCCTTCTCAACTTCCCCTTTTATCTTGAATCCATGAAAATGAGGTCAAGTGATGGGATTCTGAACCTCGTAGATATTTTGCCAAAGTCTCTGAAAGATGCTGGTCCTCTGGATGTATATTTTAGTCCATCACTTCTTTAATATTTAAAAATCTTATAAAAAGAAAATAAAAACGTTTAAAGCAAGCAAACAAGCAAATCTAATGCTACAACTTTATGGACTCTTTCAAGGGGTTCAAAATGCATGGCATCTTTTTATTTCTGAAGGCCCATTAATTCTGTCTTGCAAAGCAGTAATTAAGAATTACATACAAATAAAAAAGGAATCTTTTTTTTTTGTAGTGAAATGCCAGACACCCAAGACATTTAAAAATTACTACTATTATTGCTGTTTTCAAAGTTACTAGTGGGGAACATAGAAATGTCAATAAACATTTGGTTTCCATATTTTTGCCATCTAATGGGAAACTGGGAGAGGATTGAGAAATAAAGAAGCAGAAAGGTAGAGAAAAGGTAGAGAAAGAAAAACAGGAGTGGAAAGACAGAAGCAGTGGGAGGATAGGGGTGCAACCACAGACGGAAACGTATAGTAGTTTTGAAAATGGGCATTACCCAAAGAAAATCGCTCTTAATACCTCTCCCCTGCCCTATGTATTGTGCTGCATGCTCTTTGACATTATTTACTATTTAACAAATTTAATTAAACAAGCATTTATCAATCCAGACCATGCCTTGATCATTGGGAGTTTGCAGAGATAAATATTGAACCTGAATCTACTTATAATCAAGTGAAAGAGATAAAATGCATATACACATAATTAAAATGCAACACAGAATTGGACATGGGTTACAAAAATAGGAACAAATTGCCTTTGGGGGCTCAGAAGTGAGTATGTCACCCCTTCGTATCAATAAGGCTGCCAACAGGGAACAGAATCCAATTTGGATGGTTCAAAAGCTTTAATGAAGGAACTATTTATAGAGGTGTGAATAGGCTCCAGATAACTAACAAGGGACGCTGAGGTTGCAGAGTCTAGCAGTCACAGGAAGCTGTTACTCCCATTAGCCCTGAAGGGTCCAAGAGATGAAATCATTTACTGAAGCCAGTAAGGGGGTGGAGGCATGGAGGAGAGCTGCTCACAGGAGCTATAGTCTTTGAGCAAAGCAACCACTGCTAGAGCAATGGCCCTAAACAAGGAGAGTGTGAGGAAGAAATACTTTCAACTTTCTCTCTTCCTATCCTCTTATCTCTTGCTGCTGCATCCCATTGGTCAAGCCACACTTTAAATTAGCTGACATAGCAGGCTTGACTAGGGGTTGGCAAACTTTTGAGATGGAAGAGACAATCCTGTCCCTTGAAGTTTTGCGAGAACTATAAAACAAATGAAATCACAATTATGTGAATAATATCCTTTAAAAATTTTATAAATGAAACTATGATAGTTTTATTTTCATTTTCAATTTTACTTCAGAGCCACATGTATGTACCCAAAGAGCTGCATGTGGCTCACAAGCCATAGTTTGTTGACCCCTGGGTTAGATAATGCAGTCAATGGGGTCAGCCTCCTGGGAAACAGATCGGGGCAGGGACAAATTAGAAAGAGGTCTGAGTTTGCAGAAGCAAATAGAAACCTCTTGTTGGAAGTATCAACAAGGCGCGGGTCACATATGGTACAAGCCTTGGCGCATAAGTGACATTGTCAATATCGGAAGCACATTCCCAGGGGGGTGAAAAGATTCAGAAGCAGCAAGGAAGTTGAAAATCGAGATGATAATTCAGATTGGCTAACACATGGAATGTGTCTGATCCGTGGTCCTGAGAGGAAGATAGAGAAAAGCTGTGGATGCCTAACTGCGGGGTTTGTACTGTGGTCTGTGGTTGGAAGGTTTTAACTTAAAAAGAATAGCATGATGGAACAATTAATCTCGTGTCAGAAAACATAGCTTGGAGCAGGTAGGGACTGCAGAAAAACCAGCTGAGAGAACATTGTGGTGTTCAAGGTGAGAAATTATATTGCTCTGAAAAAGATGTTAGCAGTGGGAAGAAAACAGGACATATCGTTCTAGAGGCTACAGGTTTAAAAATGGATTTGATATGCAAGAAGCTGTAAAAATAAAGGCTTTGAACCTGGATAATCTGTGATATACCACAGCACAAGGAAGGAAGTCAGCGAGAAGTAGAACTAAGGGAGCGATGAATTAATTCTAAGTTATTTGTGCTTGGGGGTAAGGATTTGGGAATGGGTTTTGGGCTGAATGTGTAGATTTGGGAGTCAACTAGATGGAGGTGATAGCTGCCTACGAGTGAATCGGTTTGCCAGAAATAGAAAATAGTAACAGGTTTTTAGTGGAAATTTGGCAAATAACATTTTAGTTTAGATGTGATTATATGAAGAGTTTAGCACAAGGTGTAGAAAGGGATATTTTGAGATAGGGGAAGAAAGAGAGAAAACACTGGGTCACTAGAGTTCATAAAAAGGGGCATTTTTAAGGAGAACATTTTCAAAAGAGAATCAGGACAAAGAAACATTGGATTAGGGAATTATGTAAATTACTCTTCCAGAGACTTTGATGGTCCAGGAGCAGCATGAGAGACCTATGTAGGGAGGTGACTGGGGACAGAGGGGCTGTGGTCTTGTTTCTCAGATGGAGGACACCTGAACATGTTTGCAGGGACAGTGCTAGTCATTCTCTTATTCTTATATTTTCTGACTGATTTTGTGTAAATGAAACAATATTTGTTGTCTTAAAAAAAAAAGTAACAATATGCTAAGAGTCCACAGGATGGAGACACTACTTTCTAACAGTGACCCACTGAGTAATTAAATTGCCATAATATCCCAATATTTAAGTAAAAAGATAAAGCTCTTTTTTTTCCTGTTGAAAAGTTTAAAAGTAACATTTTAAAGAACACTAGTAGGACATTTATGCAGGACATGCCAATCTTTTATGTTTTTGAGTTTTTTCAAATTTTTGTTCTTGTTTATAAAGACAACTTACTACTTGCTAGTATGGTTTTTACTTTTCTGTTCCCTGGCCAGTGATAGCAACAAAATTTTTTCCACTTTTTTAATATTCATATTTCCTGATTATACAGCAGAGGCTTTAAAATGCTTTTTAGTGTTTTTCTGAAGTTCTCCATGGTGAAATTGTGTGTTTGGATGGCTGGATTAAACTGGTTTTGTATTGCTATGTTTAGAAGGAGATTATATCTAAGGATGTACTGCTGCTATTTCTGGTTCTGCAAACCAGAACACCCTCACCATACGCTCCCAAGAGCACATAAGTTATATTCACCCACCATCTTGACACTAGTCAGGGTCACATGACCTCCTTTGGCTAATAAAAAAGTAAGCTGAAGTGATGCATGTAAGAGCATGCTCTTCTCCTCCTGTGGTAAACCCATGTTGGTATCATAAAAGGATGCAGTTTTGTTCATCCTAGAATCCTGCACGACCCTAATGAGCACAGCCTCTCTCAGCTAACCTTCATCCTTCATGAGATATGAATGGAAATACAATTTGTTGCTATAAGCAATAGTCACCAAACTTTTTTTCTGAAAAGGACAGGATAATAAATATTTTAGTCTTTATAAGTCATATAGCTTCTATGAAATCTATTCAACTATTCTGCCATTATAGTGCAGAAGCAGTCACAGACAATAAGTGAATAGATGAGCATGACTGTGTTCCAATAACTTTTTCTTTACAAAAGCAGAAATCAGCCCATGGGCCATACTTCACTGACACTTGCTTTAAGCCACTGGGTTGCTGAGGTTGCTATGGCAGCATAACCCAGCCTTTACTGTCCTGTGTAACTGCTACTACACTTTACGAAGGGAATTTGAGAGCTGAAGAGATGCAGTGGCAATAATATGCTTCTCTATGAAAATGTTTGTTAAAATCAGATTATGTAAACTCAATCTGAGTTCAGATCTTTACTTCATCTGACTGAATCGTGTCAGGAATCAAAGAAATAAGGGTGAATATAAAATCTACTTAGGGGTCGGCCGAGTGGTGCGTTGGTTAAGAGCTGGCTTGGGACGCCAGAGGGCCCCGGTTCGGATCCCACATATGAGGGCCAGTGACACTGCCCTCTAGAGCTAAGATGCTGAACAGCAGCTCAACCTGGAGCTGGGCTGCCATGAGTCACTGGCAATGGCATAGACTACAGTGAAGCTGCAGTGGGCTGCCATGGGCTACCGTGAGTGACTGGCAGCTGGCGTGAGCTGCCAAGAGTCGCTGTGAGCGGCTGTCCATGGCCTGGCGACCGATCTGCCTCACCCGAAAAGAACACAATGATAATACCAACATGGGTATTATCCTCCACAACTAGACTGAAGAACAAAATGACAGCAACTTGTCTGTTTCCCTTCCCCAATTCCTCAGCACTGTTCCCCTCCCTTAATTCCCCAATAAAATATTTTTAAAAAAAATCTACTCAGGGCAACTATTTAATAGAAAGTGAGCCAAACATTCAGATATTTTCCTCATAATTGAAAATAGACAAAAAAAAAACAACACACCAAAAGAAAGTCTTTCAAGGGGCCATAATGAAATAGTACACAGAGAAGTTATGTCTAGGCAAGGGTCTGTGGGAAGAGGTTTTCTGACTTCTTCCACATTATTGGGTCTTCGGAAAAGTCATGACACATGTTTGCAACAGATGGCACTAGTTCATTTTTGGAAGTACTAGAGTCATTCACATCTATGTTATTGCTATGTCATTTGATAGCTGACAGTTCTAGCTTCATTCTAAAAATAATTCAGCTATTTGATTAAGTTTTGGAGATTTTACAACAAGTTGAAGATGGAAGACCAAGCTGTGTATTTTTGCCATATTTTACTATTTTCCTTCCATAAAGTGAAGACCGTGCACCAAGCTTGTGAAAAGTTGCATAAACTTTATGGTGACAATGCTCTACAAGAACGTCAGTGCCAATGATGGTTCACAAAATTCCCTGTTGGTGATTTTGATCTCAACAATGCTCCTCAGTCAGGGAGGCCCACCGAGATTGATGACAACAAAATAAAGACATTGACTGAGTCAAACCCACATTACATGACACAAGAGATTGCAGAAACATTGAACATCCATCATTCAAGCATTCATGACCACCTGAAGAAGCTGGGATACATAAGCAACCTTAATATTTGGGTTCGGCATGAACTCAAAGAAATTCATTTGACAGCACGTATAAACATCTGTGATATGCTCATTAAATGTGAGGAAAATTATGCTTTTTGCAGCGACTGACAACTGGTGATGAGAAGTGGACTGTTTACAACAATGTGGTGTGTAAACGATCTTGGTCCCCACATGATAATTTGCCTCAAACAACATAGAAAGCAGACATTCATCAGAGGAATGTTATGCTCTCAGTGTGGTGGGATTTTAAAGGTGTCATGTTTTTTGAGCTTCTACCAAGGAACCAAACAATCAATTCAAATGTGTACTGTCAGCAGTTGGACAATTTGAATGAATCCATCATCCAGAAACGTCCAGAGCTTGTTAATTGTAAAGGAGTTGTGTTCCATTGCGACAAGGCGAGACCACACACAAGTTTGATCCCCCGTCAAAAATGGTTGGAGCTTGGATGGGATGTGTTGCCACACCCACCATACTCACCTGACTTTGCACCATCAGACTTCCACTTGTTTCGCTCTCTTCAAAACTCCTTGGCGTGGTATAATGTTCAATTCAGATGAGGCTGTAAATCAGCACCTTGTTCCGTTTTTCGCAAATAAAGACAGGACCTTCTATGAACGAGGAATTATGAAGCTCACTGAAAGATGGCAAAAGGTTGTTGAACAAAATGGGCAATATATCATTGATTGATCTTTGTCTTTTATATAAATAAATGACCTTTGAAAAACAAAGACAAAATACGCCATGACTTTTTTGAAGACCCAATGCTTAAACCCTGATGCAAATGAAAGTTGAGTTTAAGTTATAATTATCAAGGTTCAGAAAGAGCAAAATTAGGCTTCTGTGATACTAGTAATTTTCTATTTTTTGACTTCAGTGACAGTTGCATAGATGTGCTCAATTTGTAAAAATGCATCCAGCTGTATATCAGCAACATGTATCTTTTTCTGCATACATGTTGTACTTCAATAAAAAGTTTTTAAAACAAATTATTCAAGGAACTAAACTGGGGAAAATCATTTCTGAAATGTTACATAATAAACGCATAATCTGGTTTTAGGGTGATCTGTCAAGTGTGATTGTTACAGTGAACTTCAGCTTTCTGTGAAACAGTCAGTGGCCCGCTGAGCCACATTTACGAGTTGGCTCCTGAACTTCCTTTTTTCCCAGCCACTCCCCGAAAACAAGTGCTTTTCTTTATAAGCCTCACAATTATTGGATATCTCTTTGGTGAGAAAATGCACCAAATCTTCTCCTCCCATTAGCAAGGGGGGGGGGCCATCTCAGCCAAATTTGTTACAGATGTCACGCTTTCTGTCACAAAGACCAAAGGTATCTTCCTTCTCTTCAGCCTTTATTTCTTGTCTCCGTCTCTCTCTGTGGTTCATGTGGCTGATGTCCTGCTTAGTGCAAACAGATGCCTGAGCCAAGGATTCCTTATGGGAACTTGAGAGGGCCTTATTCGCCAAACTCAAATCCCTGGCAAACAAACCCAGGGAAGAGGAGAGCACAGAGGCAGCCTGGGAGGAAAACTATCTGCCTGACTCCCTGACCTATAAACACTCTGAATCCAGGTGAAGTACTTCAGAAAGGCAAATTACCATGTACCGCCAACAGAGGAAGAAATGATGATTACAAAACCAAACCAGACATGGTAAAAATTTCAGAATCTTGTTTTAATTATTATATTTTGCTCACTGTACGTGAGAGTCAAAATTGAATATGGATATACTTAATTCATGATTCCATAGCTCTTTTGTTCTCTTGTCTCATTTTTTTAAAAATGTTAAAGCTGGTTGTATCTGCTGTATTGGACGATTAATGTTTTCTTGGTCAGGCACCATGAGTGAGGTTGCCTTTCTACAGGGATCATTTACTTTATCATTTTTAATAGAAACTTTGGCTTAATCTATTAATAGCTTAAGTGAATATGATTATTTTATTTGAAATAAAAGGTGTATTACTTTGTTTTCAAATTAAATTTCAGAACATAATGTGTACTTTTTTTAACATAAACTGCACTGGATTCATTACATACTATATGGATATAGTAGATTGGCTTACGTAATATTTTTCGAATTTGTTCTCCCGCATGTTAAAATAAATAAATACATATATATATATATATATATATATATATATATATATATATATATATAAACAGCTCTTTCATCAATGGGGATGAAGTTGCAACAATAACGATACAGGGTCTGACATTTTACAAAGCAAATTCTGAGGGTTCCAAGTGTAACAGGAAAAGCGTGGACTAGAAGTAGATCTATTATGAGTTTTATTTCCATCTCTACCACTTGCTTGCTCTGTGATTTGGAGCAACTTAATTTCTATGAACCTCAGCTTCCTCATCTGTATAATGGTTACACATTCCTAACTCACACAGGATTGTCTGAATTAAATGGGGTAGTTGGGTATCAATAAATGGTCACGTCTCTTGCTTCAAAGATATTACCTCATTTAAATTGCACAACAGTCCTCTTGGAAGATGATTGTTTCAGTCAATGACTTTAATGAACAATCCTCAAACCTTAGATGCATATGCCAGATACATCAGCTGTTGTGGGCTGACTGATGTGTTTCCATGTCTCTTCTCTTTCTGGGACTCACGCTCAAGGGCTGACCACTATTTTTTGGACAGCCATAGGGGACCCATCCTCATGAAGTGAGGAAACGAGAGACAGAGCCAGCCTCCTGCTTGAACATGGCCTGTGGCAATCCTGCTCACCTTCCGTTGGCCAGAGCAGGTCACTGATAGAACCTAAGGGTGGTGTGGGGATGTATACTCTGACAGGGTCCTTCAAGATTTCAATATGTCAGTAGAGAGGAAAAGGGGAAATAACGATTGGAAACAATGTCATGTGCCTCACTGGTATTACCAACTGGGGGACACTTAGTGTAGTAATGGCCTTTTTCAGAAAGTCCTCAAGTCAGGTGATGGTGGTAACTGATAACCTAGCCTTCAACATAACCCAAAATAAAGTAAAATAGTAATAATAATAATAATAATAAGTATTGGGGGATTAATATTCATGCAAAACTTTATAAAGGCTACTTTTGTGTGCATGTGAATGTGGTATAGTTGCTGGGGCATACATGTTATGTATATATAATTTATAGGTGAACTAGTTAATTATTAGCTTATTTGTAGATCTGATAGGACCAAATGAAAAACATATCCATTTTTCAACAAAATATATCTGTAGGTTTTTCCCACTTATAAAGAACAGCTTGATTCAGAGTTTAAAATATAATAAGATTAACTTTTATATTGAGTTGATAAAAGAGGAAGTTACAGATAAATTGAGTTACTAGAGTGGTTTCACTTTTTAAAACTGAATTAAGGGCTTTGAAATTAATTTATTTTTGAAGAAAATGTGCTCAATGTAAGTTTTGTTTATTAATTGCTCTTTGGACTGCCTCTTTTGAATAAAAAGCAGAGTTATTTTAAAACTTTATTTTTCACATTTATGGCTTGCATCTAACTTTTCTCTGCAATAAACATGAATTATACTCCGCTTGCTGGTGGAAGCCCCATCTGCACATTGATTCACATTGCATAGATTCTTAGTGCAGTATGCATTAAGTCCTCTAAACCAATTACTCATTTGGGGTATATAATTTATTTTAATCTTTAATTATACACTTTTGATTCATTGTGGAAATAATCTTAAGTTGTAGCCTCAATATTTCATTTTAATTAATGAGAAGCATTCCGGGCAATTTGAGAGACTTCCTTACATATTTATTGTTTTATTATTATTTTTTAAATCAAAAGTATGACAACACAACTAATTCTATTTAGAGGTTGAATCTTTAAGAATGATGAAGGAAGGCTAATGCCTTGAGGTGGTTAGGAGCATAGGCCCTGAATCAGATTGACCTGCCTTATTTCTAGTCTCCCTCCACAACTTTTCAGATTTGCGTTTGGGGAAGTTTGGATTGTCTTTATTAGACTTAGGTTCTTCATCTGAAAAATAGGATAATGATAGGATTGCTCTGATAATTAAATAAGAACTAATACAGCTAGCAAATAGCATTACTCATTGAAGCATAGCTTTTATATTATGCACCATTTAACAGATTGCATGGTATTCAAACATACAGATTGCTGACAAAGTATCACTAACACACACATGAAAGAAGCTTAAATATATTCTGAATATATAAATGAAAGAATATTATTGAATACCCACTTTATCCCAAGCATTCTGCTAGCCACTTAGGGATACAGAGATGTGCTAACACAGGAATGGCCTCTAACCTAATGTTAGAGGCATTAAGAGAGACCATTGCAATACAATGATGTAACATTTGGGGGTGGTCCTCAGAGGATCAGACTAAACAAGAACTCTGAGATGTTGCTGGGAAACTCCTATGAATTTTGCTTACTCTGAGACTGATATGTAGAAATGTGTCACTGAGCTATGTGAGTGAGTTTAGGTCTATGTCAAGCATATGCTCCAATTGTGTTTTATTTTGCAATGTTTGCTAAGTGCTGGGTGATTGCTATTTAGAGTAGTAATTAATGAGATGCAGTACCGTAATAGTGATATAATGCAATGGTACATGTAACAATTTCCCCTTGAATGTAGCAACTTAAAGCAACAATAAATATTGATTATTGCATACAATTTCTGTGAGTCAGGACTAATTAGAGCTGCTTAACTAACTCAGGTTCTTTTATGAAGTTTCAGTCAAGATGTCAGCTTGGGCTGAAGGCTCTGCTGGAATGGGAGGGTCCACTTCCTAGATGGTGCATTCACATGTCTACCCAGGTAGCGCTGGTTGTAGGAGAGAGGCTTCAGTTACTTGCTATGTGGGCCACACTGTAGGGAAGATGGAGTGTCTTCACAGCATGGCATCTGGCTTCCCCAGAGTGAGTGATCCCAAAGGGCTCAAGGAAGAAGCCACATAGACTTTTGTGATCTAACCTTAGAAGTCACTCCATCATTTATGCAATACCTCATGGTTATATAGTGCAGCCATATGTAATGAGGGAGGTGACTAAATAGGAGAATGAATAACAGGAGGTGAGAAGGGTTGGGGCCCATCTTGGAGACTGGTTACAATAGTAAAAGTAAAAATAGGAATTACATGTGTATAGTGCACTGAGATGAATGGAAGGGACTTGAAAGAAAACAAATGAGGTTTTGAGAAAATATTCAATTTTTAATGTTACATAACTTTGGTTAGAATTGTAAAAGTAGAAAGAGATATGAAATATTAAATTGAGTAAAACTTTTAAAGAAAGTTGGCTTGTGGTTATTAGTGAGAAACTTGAACATTTCTTTGAGGACAAAATTATTTTTAAGTACTAGTTTTATGCTTGAAATGACTATATGAAACTTATGATCAATACTTTTTATGATGATCTCTTCAAAGTCTTGATAAGCATCTTTAACAAGAAACTTTCACACAAGTAGATAATAAAATAAAATCATTTTATACTCATTTAAAATTATCTCAAATTATGTTTAAAGATTGTAGCAACTCTTTCTTTTCAATTTATTGTGATAATGCAAATGGATTTAAAATCCAATTAATTTTTTTCCATGTCAAGTGTTTCAAAATAATGATAAAAATCTAATTTACAAAATGCACTGTGTTGTTGGATTAGGGATCCTACAATGAGCTTGGATGCCTGTTTAAAAAAAAAATCAGACAAATGCTTCAGACAATGGAATGACAAATCGATATACAAGAAGACTTAGATTTCAGGCTGCTGGCTGGAGTTGCTGTTCCCATGCACAGTCCCCTCCACACCCTGCACTTCAGCTGTTCGCTGGGCTTTGCGGGAAGCTTGCTCATGCACCGTGTCCACATGGGGAGGCCTGCATTCTGCAGCCAGCCAGCTTTTGAGATAGGTGTCAGGCAATAATAGTTCATGTCTTTGGCTAGGTCAGCATATCATGGTGGAGCAGCAGATGCTGTGTTCATTTTCACAGCCAGTAAGGACCTTGGGCTTCACATTCTTACTGAGTAGTTCTTCTCAGGGCTACTCTACAGAAATCTAAAAACTCTACTCCCATATGGAAGTAGCCATCCCGTCTCTCTGTCCAATTGGGCATTGGTTGGTCTCACTTCCATCGTTAAGTGCATGGGATCCCTATTTCTTGCCAAACGTACTAACTCATTCATAGCACATACAATAGTTTAAGAGTCTGATAAATGAATTTCATCCTATAACCCAAACCTGGTATCTTCAATGTCCAGAAAGCATCCCAAACTTTTCAGTAACACTCATTGCATTTTATGAATGAACTTATTATATTTAGTAGTAATGTATGGTGACTTGGGTATTTGCAGATGTATTAAGATGTGCTTTTTGAGACCATTGCATGCTACAGTAGTTTTCTAACTTGACTGATCGTCAAAGTCATCTGAGAAAGGTTGTTTGTTATGATTAAAGATATCGATGGTTAGGCATTGTTAGTTATGCCTCTTGCCATAGCAAGTATCAATAATTCAATTTAAATGTAAAAATCCAGGATTACTTCAATAGAGGAGAATCCAAGAACACCAAAAGTGACACCAGGATATTTGGTGGCACTCTGCATTTTTCTCTGCTGATTATATTTATAGGCAGTAACAAGCTTACTTCCTATCTTCACACTATGCTCAGCATATAGAAGGTGCCTCTTTTCTAACAGCTCCAAGTCTCAGTATTAAGTCTCATTTCTCTGTTGCTGAGCCAGGGCAATGTGGTCAGTGGAGAGGAATGCTCTCATTGGACAGAACTGTGCCACGCGTCTACTCATGTATTGAAAGATATAGAGCCAATTCCATTCAAACCACATCACTGAGATATAGGAAAGCCATGATTCCTCAAAGGAAAAATGAAAGACTATAATCAGAATGGGAAATAGATATTTGGCAACCCTCCCACTCTTCCCACCCCCAAATCCATTATGTCCACTAACCTGAATTTCAAAAGGAGTAGGGCTTTGGATATTTATTTTAAAAGAGTTCCCCAGCAATTTAGAAGCACTGGTCTGCTATATATCATAACCTTTATCACTTTAAATTGGATAACAGATAGAAAATTCATTGGGTTGTTAACTCTTACTGAAACTCAGTAGGTATCCTGAGTTTCAACGTCACATGAATTAGATGACTGGAAAGTGTGTGAAGAACATGTCTGTATTTGCCATGAACTATAGTCTAAGAGTTCCATAGTGTCCCTTAGTGCGAATGCCCCCAGGATAAAGTCCTGTTAAAATTATTCCTTGATGAGTCAATGTGCTTCTTTTTAACAGATCATAGAAATTGCTTATTTAATTATTTTTGCCTTTTTACTCTGGATACAAGGAAGTTCAAAGAAAAGTTACCATTTGACAAAGTAATAATAGTAGTCTTTGTGTCTATCATATCTTTCTCCCCCTGCCTCCATGACTTTGTCATTCAGTGTCTAATTTTAAACAATAATGTGAGCCACACTAAATCATATTGGGAGGAGAAATTAGAAAATTTTATTAAATTAATTTTCATAATTAGATAATATTTTATAAAAGTATAACTACATATAGCCATGCATATGTGTGTAAATATATATATATACACATACACACATGTATACATATGTATGTATACATGTGTGTATGTGTATACACACACACACACACAGGGCATTGATTTTAGGTTACAAAATTGATATATTTCTTTTTTTTTATAAAGAACTGTTTTGTTTTGTTTTGTTTTTATTTTTTTTTATATTTTTAGCTGAGCCATCCTGCCACCTGTTGGTAGCTCAGCGGCAGCTCAGCTTGGGCCAGGCATCGAACCGCTGTTGCTCAGAGCTTGCACTCTTGAGCGAGCTCTTAAGCAACTGAGCCACTCCGCTGACCCCAAAATTGATATATTTCTAATGAATTAAAGAAACACTCATTGAGCACCTACTGTGTGTGAGGATCTGAAGAAAATATAAGGATAAAAAAGAGGTGACTCCTTTGAAAGAGATGGCAAATAATACTGATAGTTAATGCATTTGTAAATAACTACAAACAGCAGAGAATATCCAAAGGAGTATAAGAGGGTCTGTTTATTAAGAAAAACAACAAACTTTGACAGAAAACTTGATAGCTAATTTGACTGTTATTTCTGGAAAGATTAAATATACTGGTCAGAGGTATTTCTACTTAGGTCTCTGGCTTCAGCTAGATTTCTCAAATGATTAGTGACTGTGGCTAATGAAGAGAAAGCACAGAACGGGGGCAGGTGACCTTCTTTGACTTTTGGCTCTGCCATTTATTTCACAGCTGCTGTATGTCCCTCATTGGGCTCCTTTGCCCTTTGTGTTCCTATTTTCCCATCAATCAAATGGAAACGATGGCTGCACCTAACCTATAGGGTGGTTGCAAAGATAAATGATCCAGTTTATATAAAATAGCGAAGCATCAATACAAATATTAATTATTGATATTGCCATTGGCCTTAGAGATTTTCTGTATAGTCTTAACTCTTCCGTAGCAGATATACATATCCCCAAAATAGAGGCAATATCTGTTACCTTGCTAACTCACAGAGATAGAAGCCTATTAGCAAATATCTCTCATTTTTGGTATATTTCAAGGTCTCTAGGCAAAAATCATCTCATGTTCTCATTACTTTCTCAATTCCCAGCCACTGCTCCTGTGCCTAGAAGTAGCCTCATGGCCTAAAATAAAAAGTTCTGAATTATCAACTTGAGAGTTTTCTCTGCCCGAGAAAATTGGACTTACATTTCCCTATTCTTAGAAATTTCGATATTACTAGTGAAAGCATTTTAAATGAGCTGATGCTTCACAAAAATTTCAAGTTCACCCACAGATTGTTCCTCTCTTAAGGCAGGAAACATTGTGTATGTGACATGTAGAAGTTAGCAGTAGCTTCAAGTTAAATCCCACTGAAACTGCACATAAGTTTAATAGATTTTGGTATTGGGAAATAGGCAATTCACCCATTAATCGACTGTCAACACCAAAGACATTGGGTTCTTTACCCAACTCTCCCTGCAGAGCTAAGACTAGAAGAAATGTTCCAAACATTCCCTCTCTTTTTTTCCCTGCATGGAAATTAAGGTAAATCCTAATCTTTTTAAAGCCCAAAGTCCTAATATCTAATAAGAAAATGAATGATGGGGCCAACTTGATACACACTGTAGCAGGATGGCACAGTGTTCATTTGCATGATGCCTGTAAACAACAATGAGAATGCAATTATTTTTAAAATACGTACGCATGTCTATAGCTGTCTTTTGGCCTTTTTATTGGGGTCACTTAGAATGAATAGATGCTCTCCTTGTGACAACTGTACCTCTCTGATCCACAAGGAGTTACAGAGCTAATTAATTGTCTCCGAATCATCTGTGGAAATTATCTTTCCAATTGTTCTATTGTCTTTGTCAAGAATGGCCTACTTAGATTGTTGTTGAGGCTTCAAGCTCATCCTTTATTTTGGGCCTGGTCCTTTAGGAAATTACTTAGTATTCAAAGCAAACACTCGTAACTGACAGGGACTGTGATGACAACTCCCATCATCTTGGGAGGCCTTTAGACACTTACTACACTGATTTGTCAAATGTGTTTACATTTAATTAAGAAAACTCTCCTCAACCCGGAGAATGTTGCTGAATGAGAAACTCAATTGTTTGGAAATTTGTATCCCCTCCGACAGACAATCAAAAAGATGCAAAATTAAAATGCCATCTTGTTAAAGGAAAACGGTTTGCAAAGAAAGAAAAAAAATGACTGGATGATGATTTTGTGTGTCTCTCAAATACAAGTTTATATTTACAATTTAAAATGAAGTACTCATTTGTTTTCACCTCATTTTAGGGCTACAATTAACCTTCGGAGCTTGAGTAGGCTTAACTCAGATCTCTAGGATCCTAGTCCGTCCTTCCTTTCTTCCTTCCTTCCTTCCTTCCTTCCTTCCTTCCTTCCTTCCTTCCTCCCT
>NW_017732337.1:257163-260468 GCF_001890085.2 Hipposideros armiger | reverse complement strand
CCTTCCTTCCTTCCTTCCTTCCTTCCTTCCTTCCTTCTTTCCTTCCTTCTCTGAATAAGTTTAGAAACAATGAATAAAATTGAAATTCTGTCTGTGCAGCATATTATTAGCATGAATTTAAATAAAACCTCTCACTTCTGTCAAACTCAAGTTTTCTTATCCTAATAGTACAGGTGATAATAATGACGATCTGAGAAAATTCATGTGAGAATTGGATGAAATAATGTGAAAGGACCTTTCCCAACATTGTGAATCTCTATTACTAGGATCTAGTGACTTCTTTAAATAATTTCAACATTCATTAATTCTTGCTGTCATGAAAGCCTTTGTTTATCCCAAGGCAAACAGATTCTCCTTTATTCAGTTAAGCCAGTTTCCTACCATTCTGTCCTCAGAAATAAAACAATTGGTGCCTAAGCTCCTCCTCATCCATTCCTCAGTTTTAATATAGTTTATCCATGGCATGATGATAATGTCTGTATCACCACATCTTCTCCATTTTGATAACATGTATTGAGTATTTACTGTCTGTTCAACATTAAATTATATAGTATAATTAATTCCTCAAATAGCTATGACACAGAACTAAACATAAACCCACTTTACAAATGAGAAAATTGGAGTTTGTAGAAGAACTTGACCGAGGTCATACAGCAGCTAAGTGGCCGAGCCGGGTCTATGTCCGGTTCTGTTTGTCTGACCCTGTGCACACAGCCTGTCTTCAGGTCTTAGAAATGGCTCTCAGCTTTTGGACACTGTGCATGTGGTAGTCTTGGAATGGGCTTTGGGAATCTGAGAAATCTCTAGATTTAATGCAACATGTAGTAGGCGAGTAGTTTATAGATTTTTACTAATCAGATTCTAAAATGCTAGGACCCAAGAAGATACTCTAAATTACATCTAGCAACTTGGAGCTTTATCAAAGGGAACTCCTTCCCTTAACTCAGTATTAGAAACAATTGACTTTCTAGTGATACCTGCAAACCCAGACTTGTGGCCTGGGGTGAAGAGTGGAAGGGCAGCTACCACTTTCCAAGGCTTATTTTTCAAGTCCCTTCCTTTGCGGGGAACTAACTGGTCAAGATTATGGATATCTTGGGAAAATAAAGCTGCCAGAAAATGAAAAAAAAATTACAAAAATGAAACAGGAAACATTTTATTTCCCCCCTGTGACATTGAACAGTCAGGAAAATCATTGCGGAAGCAGAATCAGGGGGAGGAAGGTCTTCCAGACCCCTCAAATCACATGGTTGATACCTAATTTAAGAACTGCAGTCCAATGGATACAGCCCAAGACTCGGGAGTCTGAATAATTAGGTTTTTCCTCCTGGTTAACTCCATAGTTTATGAAGGTTTTAATTTCCCATAGCCTTGGTTTTCCTATTAACAGAAATGTTGGGGGAGAGGGACTGATAACCATAATTACTGTGTAGGATCGTTATGTTAATTCCATGAGATGATCGTATACATGCTAGAACGGTGCCTGGCATATTTAAAATGTTAGCAATAATAATGATTAATATTATTATTAATGTGATATAATTAAAACCCCACATATAAAAGAGCTATCCATAAATGCAAGAAAATAAACTTTATCACCATCAGTTAATTGGTAAATGTCTACTCTGATGTTCTTAGTGCCAAGTTTTATTTTTAAAAGCATTTATAAGTTCTAACAAATATCTTAATTTTATATTTTTTTGGTGGCATATGACCACCATGAGGTGCCTTTTTCCCAGTTTAATGTGAAGAACAGAGCCAGGGTAATTATCCCTTAGCTGTAATTTACAAAGCTATCACTCAATGCCAGTGGTTTTAGCAGTGCAAACTGTTTTATCCAAAATGGAATCCATTTAATAACATCAAGAATTTATTTCAGTAATTGACTAACAATTGAAAGCAAACCTAGAAACAGAAAAAGACAGGTACCTGTACTGTGTATGTGTATGATAATGGGAGTTTCTTTTCTTCAGTTGTGAAAATTAAAAAGAGATATTAAAATGTTAAGCGAATTTGTAATAGAAACAGTGGGAAAGGTATTATTTTATATTTGAGCTTCTATAAAGCCTTAAAAAAAACCCCAGCAAATCAGCCATCTGGGTGTCTGTGACTCATTTTTATTCTGTCCTTTGTCTTGCAAATGAAGCTTCCTAGAAAAGAGCTTTCCTCTAAAATAAAGCTTTTGAATTAACCTGAGAAAGAGGTTAAACTGCCGAATCAGATCAACCCTGCCTCTGAGTTGATTCTCGGGGCTGCGTTTTCATTCCCTGCCACTAGAGTACTATAGCACACTCTTGGTTTCCAAGTTGGTGCTGCAGAACAATCTGGTTTCCCTAGAGGTCAATACATTGAGTGCTTAGGAAGATGAAGTACATGAGCCAAGCTGGCCAAGCAAAGATGATAAGGCGCAGGGCAGGCCATGGTCCACTTGAGACCGGGTCTATCTATAGGAGAGGTTTCAGCCCTCGTCTCCAATTTCTTACTGACTGATGCTTGGATTTTAAAACCTGGAGCTATATGTGAAATCTCCCAATTTAAAAAAACTGGTCACCGTCATTCCAAATACAGATAACAGCAGAAGATAGCATTTAATAAAACCCATATACCCGTCACCCAGCCTCAACCTTTTTTAATTCATGCTCTTTTTTTTATACCTCTCGTTTCCTCTGCCTTATTTTGAAGCAAAATCAAAGTGTCATATTATTTCATCTGTAATAATTTTAATAGAGTTCTCTAAATGTCAAGGACTTTAAAAAAAAAAAGCAATCAAACATCATACTCCCTAATCATCATCAAATATCTAGCCAGTGTTCCAATTTTCCTAGTATTTTCATAATTTTCCCTAATGGTTTAAATACATATCTATTTTTTCTCCCCGCCCCCCTCCCCCAAGAGTTTCTTTGAACTGAGAACCAAATAAAAGCAATACCTTGCCATTGGTTGCAGTGTCTTTTAAGTCTTTTATTTTTAAATCTGTTAATATACCCTTTCTTTTCTTATTTCTTTACTTTTCTTATAATTAGCTTGTGGAAGAAACTGCATTGCTTTTCTTGTATATTTTCCCACAATTTGAATTTTGCTCTTTGTGTTGTTAACATGCTTTTTCCTCCCTTGAATTTTCAGTATATTGATAATTATATATAAAGGTTTAATCAAATTCTGGTAGTTTTGTTTTGTTTTGTTTTGTTAGCTTTGCAAGAATATGTGTATAACCATTGTGATTTTGGATGCCTGTCTTTTAGTAATGTTTCATCCTTTGATAATCAATACTTAAATCTATTAATTTACTAGGGCATTAAAAAAAA
>NW_017732337.1:223005-256159 GCF_001890085.2 Hipposideros armiger | reverse complement strand
GGTGTCCCAAACCAGCTCTTTACCATCGTGCCATTCGGCCGGCCCTCTATCTACACTTTTGATGTTTCCGCATGTAACTGTTAACAGAAAGCCACATTGCTCAGCCAGCTATTGGGAGGAGGCTTTAGTTCCTTGACATGTGGACATCTCCACAGAGCTGCTTGAGTGTCCTGCCAACATGGCAGCTGACTGTTCCTAGAGTGAGCCTTTAAGAGAGAGAGAGAAGGAGACCTCAATGACTTTTATGACTTAGCCTCAGATGTCACACACCATCACTTCTGCCTAATTCTGTGCATTAGAAATGAGTCACTAATTCCAGCTCACATTTAACAATTAGGCTATATCTTTTGAAGAAAATGTCAAAGGACTTTTGGACATTTTTTTATACCACTACAAGTATTAACAGCCATAAAGAACAATAAAGGCTCTAGTAAAGAGATGCCCAAAGTGACCTAGAAGTGAATGGAATGTGGAATGCCACTGGAGAGGAGTAAGCAGTGAGTGAAGGGTTTGGAAGCCTGGGCTAAACTCCAGTCTAACTCCATGAGAAGCTAAACATGTGAACTTAGGCAAATTATTTTTCCTTCTTTGGGTCACACTTTTGATAGCTGAAAAAGGATGGAATTGAACTAACTATAACGATACTACTAATAAAATAAAGTAACTTGTATCAGGTACAAACTATAGAACCAACATCTAAGAGCAGTGCATAAGGTACCTCTTTCAACCCCCGTGGCAACTACTGCTGTTTTGTTTTAGAGATGAGGAGATAAGGAGTGGGGAGATTGAGAGACTTGTCCAAGGTCACTCACCAGTAGAGGCAACAGCATTCAGGTTCTGGCAGTTTCCACTTCAATTTATACCCTGGACTTTAAACCTTGCCCTTCAATTTGTTGATTGTGGCCCAGTAGCATCAGCATCACCTGGGAGTTTATAGGAAAAGCAGAATATCAGGCCACATTCCAGAACTACTGATGAAGAATCTGCATTTTTAGCAAAAGCCCCAGCTGATGAAGCATTGCGATGCATTTCCTAAAGAACTATGCTATTGAATCTCTAAGGAAACTTTTCATCATAAAAATCATTCTGAATTCTGTACATCTAATAACCGTGTGAAAGATATGTACATAAAAGAAATGAAACTTGTGACTTATTACTATAGTGAGATGGTTGGTGTTTTAACATTTCTTCTTTCCTGAAAATTTCCAACAAAATCAAGAAAAACCATTCAAGTTTTATAAAAAGAGAATGAGTTGCTATCATAATTTTAATAATTCTAATAATAAGTAACTAAGACAGGGGTTTGGGAAATTTTTCTACACATCCAGGAGAGAATGAAATTTATTGTTTAAGTCTACTGAGTAGCAAGTCAACTTTGCTCACCAATATTGAACAGAATCATATGGGAATTGAGGAAAATTTCATAGCCTTAGATGCTCAGAAGGAACTATGTGGAAGGCAGTGATACTCCCATCGTCTGTCATTAATAGTCACATTTCCCCTATTGTGAGGTGGACAAGATGTGCTGTCCAAGCAGGCTTTGCTCATGCTTCTCCACCTGCTACACATTCCAGTCACCTAGGAAGTTCCTGAAAAATACTGATGCCTGGGCCTCTCCCCCAGAGAGCCTGACTTACTTGGTCTTCTGTGAGGCTCTATTATCAGAATTTGTTTAAAAAGCTTACCACGTAGATATAATTTACAACCATAGTTGAGAACCATTGACCTAGAGAATTACTGTGATCTATGATTTGTCTTTGTACTTTCTGATTGCTCAGCTAATGCTATGTTAAACAAAAACCTTCCAGGCTAAAAGATTTTCTGAAAGAAAGGATTTATTGAGCCATATGCTAGTCAAAAAAAAGGACCGGGTCCTGGGTCATGCAATCTAAACCACCAATAGCAGCGCCAGGTGGAGAAAACACATATGCCCGTTGTCTTGGGGTGATGGGCCTCTTGTATACAAGGAGTTCAGGGAAGAAAGATGGAAGTTGTTTTGAAAGAATTTACATTGGCTATAGATAAAGGAGGAGGAGGGAGAAGAGGGGCCATTTCTGGGACAGGTGTATAGTCCATAAGGAAGGAGCATTTGCTGCTTTTGGATTGGCTGTGGGCAAGAATCTGGAAATTTCATGCGCCATCAAGATGGAGTGGCTTCTAATTGTCTGCCAGCCTCTCTATAGACAATCTCAGAAATAGCTACCTGGAAGTTAATTCAAAGTTTTAACTTATATTCAGGAATGTAAGCAGCCTTCTGTTGGTTTCTGCCTCTGAGCTCTGTTAACTGATTAACCTCTCTTGTCTCTTCTGGCAGCACAGCCTTTTATAATTTAATTTAGGACATCTCAAAATGTTTCTCTTGTCAGCCAGTGGAGTGAGCACAACTGGAGATAAAATGGAAAGTTATATAATTACCTCTTATCTGCTGTCCTAGTAGGTATACTGATTAGGCCCTTTGATTCCAAGCATTTTAATCACAAGTAAGTTAAATAAAAGGGAGGGGCAATTTTCTGGAAAGAGGTGCGTTAGCCCACCAAGTTGATGACAGTATTGGCCAACATAAACGCAAGCCACATATGTAATTTAAGATGTTTAGTAGCCATATTAAAAAAAAAGTACAAACAAATAGGTGCTATTTTAATATTAATAATGTATTTTATTTAAATAATGAAAGAAAAAAGAAAAAGCTCCTCTTTTTCCATAATCTACTCAGTACTTCTGAAATCAGATATGTGTGGGTTTTCCCACATCAAGAAATTTTCCAACATGCTAACTACCTGGAGGTAGCACAGACCCCACAGTTTGAGGGCTGGGTCCCACAAGACTGCCCCACCCATGCACTGAGATGCCAGTCCCGAGTCCATATTGTCACCTGTGCTTCTTCTGACCAGCCAGGTATAAATCGGAGGTTGCCAACCCCCCTCCTCAAGTTTGATAATTCCCTAAAATGGCTCACAGAGCTCAGGAAAACAGTTTGCCTACTAGGTTATCAGTTTATTATCAAATGATACAACTCAGGAACAGCCCGATGGAAGAGATGTGCAGTGCAAGGTATTGGGAAAAGAGTGTGGAGCTTCCATGCCCTCCCCTGTAAGCCATTCTCCCAGAAGCCCTCCAAACCCGGTAGTTCAGGGATTTTCATAGAGGCTTCATTACATAGGCATGATTGATTGAATCATTAGCCATTGGTGATTGAACTCAGTCTCCAGCCCCTCTCACCTCCCAGAGGTTGGGAGGAGGGCCAGGGAGGCAGGGAGGCAGAAATCTCCAACCTTCTAATTACTTGGTTGGTTCCCCTGGCAACCAGTCCCCTTTGGAGGCTATCCAGAATCACCGCAGGAGCATGAACTGGTATAGTTGAAAAGGGCTTGTTCCGAATAACAATAGAGACACTTTTCACCTTTATCATTCTAAGGATTTTAGGAGCTCAGTGTCAGGAATGGGGATGGAGACCAAATATTTCTTCTTATTAATCACAGTATCACAACTGAATATATTAAGAATGTTATTTCAACAATGCAATCAATACAATAAATTCATTAAGAAGGTTTTCAGATTTTTTTTGGTATGCAAAGCCTTTGAAATCAGGCATTTATATTTACAGTACAACTAAATTGTACTGTAAATATAAAGTACAACTTTATATTTACAGTACAACTAAATTCAGACTAGCCATATCTCATGCCAGTTTATTTGGGACGTGATTCCAAAGAACTGGAATGAGGGACATGCTAGAATTACAGAGAAAGTGGCAAAGACGCGTTAATCAATTTGTGCCCCCTACAGATGTCTGCTGTTTGACCTGTTGGAACCTTCTGAGGAGTCTTATTAAATATGTCGGAGAACTGTTCACTTGGAGATGAAAGGGGAACATTTTCTCCATCACTTGGGTCCAGGGTGACCCCACCATGCTAACTGCCCTGCTCCTCTGGGTTGCCCATGCCTGTGGGTCATGCAGATTTCAATTGGGGTCCCTTGCAGTGGCATCTTGGGTCTGCACCATATACCCTGGGCAGGAAGTGAGCGGGGATGTGGGACACGCCTCAGGTAGTGCTGGATGGGCACGTCTGAAGGAAGCTGCTCAGGGCTGAGAGGAGAGAGTTGCTGCAGCATTGGGTGGAGTAAGGGTGGGTCTGACAGGCTCTGAGTGGCACACGAGCTGCTCTATACACTAGGTAATGCCAATTACCTGAGAAGTTAATAGTGTTGCTTAAAAAATAAATTCTGTCTATTTAAAACCGTGGCAATGTGTTGCATGACTTGTCACAACTACTAATATATTATAGTACATGTTTTGTGATATTTGCAGAGTTAGAACATGAAGCACTGACCATGTTTATGTGTCTAAGGAATGCTTTTGGTGAAGTGTATCTTGTAAGACTAGTGTATCATGTATCATATATTACAGAAAGATGCTGTACATCTTGGCTACTCAAAGTGTGCTCCATGGACCAGGAGCCTCAGCATCAATTTATATACATTGGTTAAATGCCACTGGGAACATACAAGGGAGTTGGAGAATTCATCAACTTAAGGGCCATACCTGGAAGGCTTTTAGAATGCAGAATCCCAGGCCTACCTCAGACTCATGGAGTGACAATCTGGTTTTTAACAAGATCCCCAGTGATTCATAAGCACACTAAAGTGTCAAAAGAACTGCACTGCACTGCACCATGGTTTACTCAAATTGTTTGTTTAAGACTCTCTTATGATGATTTCACTGTATAAAATAGGTATATTTCTAAAAAGTTAATCATAACCTGGATGTTCGAGCAAATGTACTACAGGAGACCCTGTTATTTAGAACAGTGTTTCTCAAATTATTGACCAGACGCTGGGCTTCATTGTTCAAATGTAGATTCCCGGGACCCACCTCATACCTCCTGAAACGGTCATTTCTGGGGAAATTCAGAAGCCTGAGTTTTAAATAAGCTACCTACAATTAGTAAACCCATGACAATTTGAGAACCACAATTCAAAGGGATGCAATTGTGAAATCTATTCTAGAAAGCCTCCTTTTATAGGCTGAATATATCATTGTAAATCTTATATGTAAATATGGAACTTTAGTTTATTCATGCTTCATTTATGCATGTGTTTACTTATCTAATCTCTTTTGAGTGTCTACTATGTGGAAGATTGTTTAGATGCTGGAAACTCATGATAAAATAAGATATTATCTCTTGTCTAGAAATGCTTAGTCTGGTTGATAGAGCATAGATTATCATTCAGCTGAATGGGGGTCAAGCTACATCATGTAAAAGAGGTTCTGAGAGCCAAGAACAGGACATCCCAGCTATGACTGTGGATGGGACCTTTTAGGGAGGAATCAGACCAGAACTCTTTATGGAATGATACAAGCAAAGTGGTTAGATCAGACCACCTTTATAAACTCTGCCAGGTTATGTGTTTCCTAGACACAGTTCTTAAATTATTCATGGATAATATTAAGCTATTAAATGTATATGTTTTCTCTCCCTTCCCAAACAAATGTATGGTCCTTAAGTTAATGAATTCTCTATATTCATTATATGTTCTCAGTGGCATTTAGGCAATGTATATACTCATACATGCCCGCATGGTTAAGCTGACTCAAGGAATATTCATATGTAATATGCAGTAAAGTAATCTCATCTTAATGATGGAGAAGCCATTGATTTGACCTAATTTTTTTTTCCCCCTCGGGGTGGGGATAGGTATAGCCTGCTCATAATTGTCACTTAATACATTAAAAGAACTGTAAGCGAATGAACTTTAAGTTATCCTAGGCTTTGGGTGATGGCAGTGCTTTCCTTACCAAGTAAAAGCCACTTATGTGGTAACTCCTAGAGAATCAGAAGCCTTTAGACCACGGGCTGGCAAACTGCGGCTCACGAGCTACATGCGGCTTTTTGGATACGCACATGTGGCTCTGAAGTAAAATTGAAAATAAAAATAAAGCTATCATAGTTTCACATATAAAATTTTTAAAGGATATTATTTACATAATGGTGATTTCATTTGTTTTATGTATCTCGAATAGTTTTTAAATTGTTGTGAGGGACAGGATTGGCTCTTCTGTCTCAAAAGTTTGCTGACCCCTAGTCTAGACACACTGTGGGGCATTGTGACCAAGTCTAAGTTCCACACGGGTCTCTCTGGAGGAAGAATGTTTCTGATTTTTTTAGTTGAAGAGGCTAACCCTGTCTAGGAGATCTTGGAGCAAACCTTGTCTTAAAAGGTTTTAAGACAAATTATGTTTCAGTTTCTTAACATTTCTTATCGTTTGGCATGTTAACATGGTGGACCAATATTTGCGAAATGCCTACAATTTGCTGCATATTGTTTCTTTAGCACTTACCACTGCTTGGCACTTGGTGTGGCCTCAGCATTGCCCAGTGCATTACAACAGTAAGGAGCTTTCATCAAGAAATAAATTATATGCAGTGCTAACTATATCATTAACCAAATATCATACAATCTAGAAGAAAACTTAAAAATTACAAAAATATGTACTACACGGATATGTCATTGACCACTGTCCCAGCTCAAAGAGTTTTAGTCTTATCAGGTTCTACAGCAGACAGGACTGACTTATTCAACAGGTATAATAAGTGCCATGCCCAGAGCCACACACTTTTAGGGGCCGAATAAAATGTTTTAAATTCTTTTCAAATCAGAAGGAAAAAAGAAAAAACCCTGAGCTTTTAGGGTAAGGAAAATGTTTGAATGTATAATAATATGAATACATTAGTCTTTATACCAATGTAGTTGTAACATATAATTTTTAGGTTTTTTAATTTTTTTTTCCTTTTTTATGGAGGGAGAGGCTCATGAACACAAAAGTGCCTTGAGCCCATGAAGGTGCACAATGCAGTTATGGCAGCAGAAACAGGGGTTCTCCTCTCCTACCCTACCAGGTGTCCTGGGGTCTCCTTTTCCTGGCTCCACGACTGCTTTCTGAAGGATTGTATATTAGTTTCCTAGGGAAGCTGTCAAAAGAACTGCAAACTGGGTGGCTTGGAAACAACCGAAATGTGTTCTCTCCCCGTCCTGTAGGTTAGAAGTCCAACATCAAGGTGTTGGCATAGGTGGTTCCTTCTGAGGGACAATCTGTTCCATGCATCTCTCCTAGCTTCTGGTGACAAGGGCAATCCTTGGGTTGTAGCAGCATCCCTTCAATCTCTACCTCTGTCACCACATGGCGTTCTCCTTGTGGTCTCTGTCTAGATTTCCCTCTTCTTGTAAGGCCCGGTCATACTGGATAAGGGCCAAGTCTTATGACTTTGTCTTAACATGATTACTCTGCAAAGCTCTCATTTCTAAATAAGGTCACATTCACAGCTACTGAGGGTTAGGACTCCAACCCATCTTTTGGGGGAACATAAGTCAACTGTTAACAGTTCATTTACATGGAGTCATCAGAAGGAGATCAAACAAAATTGGTGGTGACCCTCTTGCGGGCAGACAAGTGAGAGGCTGATTAAAGCCTCCAGTGGCAGTGATGGAGACCTCGCCTGTTCTTTTCGGGCATGCTCTGTGCCCTTCAAGCAATGGAGACACAAAGCAGGCCTATAATCCAGGGTAGCTGGCCCACTTCCTTTGCTCGACTATTTATTCAGGCAGTTCTGGTAACTTCTCTCCTCCAAGCTCTTTTTAGTTCTGGGGAAATTTTACCGCCTCCTCTTGTTTCTTTCAGGGGTGATCTCTTCTCACATCCTCCATTTGTCGTGTTTACAACAGATCTATTTAATTCAAAGTCTGAAACTTTAGTAATGAAAAACTACTTTTCCCTTATCTAGGTCAGGGAAGGCTTAATGTTTGACTCCTAAGAGGACAGGGTAATATAGACCATTCTGCTACGAAGCAAAGGAAAAGAAACCAACCCAAACAAATCTAACCAAATGCAATCGCAATGTCTCCAATGTAAAGCAAGCTGATCACATATACCCTGACATTAACAACAGGCCATGGAAGAGAGAAAGTTAATTTTTCCTATGAGGGAAGATAGTGAGCAAGAAGGCCTCATAGAGGAGGTGCTGCGTGACATGGACCTTCAAGGACAAATTGAAGCTTGCAGGGCCCAGAGAAATAACTAGTGGGACAAGTGAGCAGGGAGACAGTCCAGGCAGAGAGGGAGTGTGAATAGAGACCCAGAATGTGACAGCACATGATGTGCTCACAAAATAACAGCCCAGTGTGGCTACAGGCCTAGAGTGTGTGAGGTGGCAGAACAAGAGTTGAGCCTAGAAAGGGGGCTGATTGTTTGGTAGACACCCTTTTACTCAGAATCTATGTGAGAATGTACTGAAAATTTCTCCTTAGAACTGCCTCTGCCCCAGGAGCTTACCGCACAACACTGACATTATAATGTACATGCTCATGGATAGAAGTAGGAGTGCATTAGTTTTCCATGGCTGTTGTAACTGACTACCAAGCTCATTGGCTTAAAACAACATGAAGTTATTATCTATGGTCTGGATGTCAGAAGTGAATTGAATCCCATTGAGCTAAATCATGATACTGGCAGAACTATGTTCCTTTCTTGAGGTTCTAGGAAAGAACCTGTTTTCTTGGCTCTTCCAATATGTGGAGGCCGCCCCATTCCTTGGGTCATGCCCACCCCCTTCCATCTTTAAAGACAGATGACTACTCCAGACTTTCTCATATTGCATCACTCTAACACACTTCTGCCTCCTTTTTCCACTTAGGAGGGCCCACCCAGGTCATCCAAGACAATCTCCCCATCTCAAGGTCAGCTGATCATCAGCCTTACTTCTATCTACAAACTTCATTCTCCCTTGCCATGAGATAGACATATCCATGGCTTCCAGGGATCAGGGTGTGGACACATTTGGGGAAGCAACATTATTCTTGCTACCACAAGGAGATCCTAAAATAGAGACTTTAGGCTAAGACATCCTTTCCATGTGATGAAGTCAAAGCATAGTTCACTTAAGGATTTAATATATAGCAGAGATGGGTGACTATAGAATTTCCCGTTAACGGCCAGCTGAGTGGCGCATTGGTTAAGAGCTGGCTTGGGATGCCAGAGGGCCCCGGTTTGGATCCCACATATGAGGGCCAGTGACACTGCCCTCTACAGCTAAGATGCTGAACAACAGCTCAACCTGGAGCTGGGCTGCCATGAGTTGCCAGCGACGGCGTAGGCTGCAGCCCCTGTGGCAGTGAGTTGCCATGGGCTACCGTGTGTAGCCAGCAGCCAGCGTGAGTGGCCAGCAGCCGCTGTGAGCGGCCAGCAGCCGCTGTGAGCTGCCGTCCAGAAGCCGGCGACTGATCTGCCTCACCCAGGAAGAGCGCAATGATGGTGCCAACATGGGCCAGTGAAGCAACATCCTCCACAACTAGACTGAAGAACAAAACGACAGCAACTTGTCTGTTCCCCTTTCCCTAATTCCCCAGCGCTGTTCCCATCCCCCCAATTCCCCAATAAAAAAAATATTTAAAAAAAAATTCCCGTTAATACAGAGCTGGACAGATCTTGAGAAGTGTCTTAAACTATGATGTCCCAGCATCCCCAGAGCTCCTCTCAGTCATTTTTATAAAGGCTGGGACACCAACTCCTCGAATTTCACCTATGGCCACATGCATAGGTTTTAAGAGCAGAATTATTGGTATAATCCTCTGTCCTACCTCTCTCTCATGTCTTGCCAGGGTTTTCTGTGTGTGGCCTTTTTGCATGCATGTTTTGCTCTGCCTACATCCTTTTCTATCATCAGCCTCCTGTGCTCTTTTAGAAGTCTTATTACCCAAAGATCTAGTTAGAGTGGATTAGTCAGTGACCATGACTGAGAGACTGTCATTTACAGCATCTTCATTTAAAAGGCAAATCCTACTCTGCATGGGAAGCTATCATTTAGATACAAGTAATAGGAGTATCCAGCAACAGAATTAATGCATCAATGTATTTATATCCCTTGTATCTCATGACACATGCCATACAAAGCCTTACACAGCTAAGAGAATGCAGCTCGGTGACTACCTGTGACTATCATCCTCCCACCCCCTGACAATGACTACATTGCAGCCTCTCGGGGCTGATTACCTACTTTATACCGTAAGCGAAAGGAGGGCGAGGCAGAGGGAATGGATGTGTCAGTGTCCTGTCAGTCATATCAAAGGGTATATGGGAGTTGACATAACCCGGGGGTTTGGGGAATGTAACTCATTGCAGCCTCATTGTCTAAGACAAGCTGGGTAGCACTGTAGGCAGTAGCTGAGGTTGTTACCTATCAGGACCATCTCCAAGTTGCCAGGTATGTTGTGGCCAGTAGGACCAGGTGTGATGACTCAGTGGTTGACAGATCTATGCTGTTTAGAAGAAACGCTATGACATGAACAGCTTTCGTCTTTAGTCAAAGGAGTGTGACTGAATCCTGAATAACATGCCTATTTTGGGTCCCTTCACTTACCCCTGCTTATACATGCTACTGGGACAAGACGATTCGTAGCATTGAAAGTTCAAGGGCTTCTCTAACCCTGGCTGTTTTCCCTGCTGTAGTTTTGAAAAGGGAATTAAACTTGCCTTTAATAAAGCCCTTTGGGATGTTTTTTACCATGGAACCTGTGTAAAAAGGAAACATTCTCCTGGCACTCAGGAGGGAGGGGTGCTGATTTATGAAAGCGAGTGCCCAGAAATTATGCCCATGTAAGAATAATCACTGACGATAGCAACTCAATTTTTCTCCAATAAGTTATGTCTTTTCCTTCTTTCAGCTAAGTTAAACACCTAATGCAATGGTTGCTAATAAACCATAATTACTGAGTCACTACTCCCTGACTGTATATTACCAGAAAATATGGGAATTGATTGCAGCATTTCTGAGTTGAACTCCAAAGCTGCCCAAATTAATGTATTTGACACCAATCCACCTTCCAGCTTGATTTACTTCTGCTCCGTTTCCAAACTCCTGGTGCTGCCAAGCTGACTTATCTTCCACCAACATCTCGTGGGCTTTCAAAACTCATTGCATTGGCTCATACCATGTCTTCTCTCTAAAACACCCTCCTCTTTATGTTCTGTCCCCTTAAAACACACAGCCTTCAGAATCAGCACAAATCCCACCTCTTCCGTGGAACCATCCCTGACCCTATCATCTGTCTTGTGTGAGCTTTTAATCTGCGGAAACCATAACACTCAACATTCAGTCTCGCTTTTTCCAGGTCCTCACATCCTGTGGACACTGTTGGTCCACAATATTAACTTGTCTCATACACATTTTGAGACATACAGTTAGGATTTTAGAATTAGGACAGCTTAAAAATCTGCATGTCTGGACCCTTGAAAAATTACAACAGCTGGAAACACTGGGCCCATTTTGAAATGGCAACAACTGGCTAGAACTGAGTGGCAGTCATCCTCTGTTCATAGAAATATGCAGTAGATATATGCTTATGCCAAAATTCATCAAATTGAACACTTTAAATATGTAAAGTTTGTGTATCAATTATACCTAAGTAATGGGTGTTAAATAATAAGTCTAACACAATAGTAATTCAACACTACCTGCATGTATATCCTGGTGTCTTCTGATCCAAGGGCAGAAGCCAAGACCGTACTCTTATTCACAGTAATTTGACCAAATGGATCCTTGAAATCATTGACTTTAAGAGATGGAATGTATTTAGTGTCCATGCATCTTAATGTAAATTAATGATAATGATTTGGAATTTAATGGATTCCTTGCAGTCTTATTGAAATTTAATAGAAAATGATATAGTATAATTTGAAATCAATTTAAATTATCCAAATGAATAATTAATATGTCTGTCATAAAATTGTCTAGCATCTATTATTTAGCAGCAAATGATTCAGAATCAGGTTTACCAAAAACTCTAGCTCTCTTGAAGTGTAATATTAAAGCATCCTTTTCCTCTCTCAGTCCTCTTTGGACAATTCTTGAAACAAAATAAAGAAGAGATTCTATGCTTTATTTATTGATAAAATATATGCTTGTAATAAAAAATACCTTATTTTGTGTGACACTAGTGGAAGACATATCTATAAACACAATCACATTATTTTTTAGGGAGAAAAATAACCATGTAGATTATATACCGATGTCCTCATTTTATAGATTTAAAATTTTCAATATTTGCCCATTAAACTCAGGATAAAAAACCAGTCACTTCATCCAGAACCTCTCTCCTCATTTTTTATACTCTGGTATATTTGTCTTCTTTAGCCTTCTTCAAAATGCTAAGTTCCTTCCCAGCTGGTACTCCTAGGAAGCTTTCCCTTGACTTACTTTGTATGTTATTTTCATGTCCTCAGAGTGACCTTCCTTGAATTCCATTGAAATCTGCGCCCTTTTTCATAATGTTACCCCAAATACTTTCCCATTATACATTGCTAATATTGTCTGTTAATTATGCATTGATACGTTACTCTTCACATATTAATATACAACTTTATGTATGTTAAGTATGCACTGATAGGTTACTATTCACATATTAGTGTACAACTTTATTTAATTTCTGCCTCCCCAGTAGACTATGTGCTTTGTTTCCATTTTTTTTTTCATAATTTATCCCTACTATGTAGCACAAAGCCTAGGACAAATAGGCTTCCAGTAAATATATGGTGAAAATAAATCAATCACACTGAGACAGAGAGAAATAAGTGGCTCGGCCAAGGACACTCATCTGAGGATACAGAGGCAATCCCCTGACCCACATCCTCTCCGTTAACCCACCTAGCCCCTAACATTGACTGGGAGTTGAAGGAAATGGTAATCAATGCTTCTATGTATAAGGGAAAGGTTTGCAGATGAATATTGCATTGGAAGCATCCGAGCTCCTAAAATATGTAAAAGACATCTCACATAGATGTCAGCACTACGGGAGTTAACTTGGTAAGCCAGCTTGTGGAACAATATGTTCTTATAATTTAAATGATGATTCTGCTGCCTAAAATGCATGTAGGCCTTCTGCCGGAGAGAAACAGAATCTATACTTCATCCCCAAGCGCATGACTGATTAAGTAGCTGTGGGAAAAGGGGGCTTTCAGCCCAAATTGTGCAGGTATGCTCTGGAATTTATCCTGTGAGTTATTTTGGTTAGATATGAGCAGTAGAGGTTAGACAACTCTACAGTATTTCATTTCTGTTTCATAAGGTATGAGGACTAATGGAGAAAACAGATACAAATCACTGAGGAGGAAGTGCTCCGTAAATGTTAATTATTATGATTACTCTCGTGCTTAGGAGAAAGTCAGCCCGAAATATACTGTGGCCTTGCTTAGGCACTGTTTATAGGATGTGTGATTTTAATTTTTCATGGAATAGTCATGTTCAATTGGATTGTACACAGTTTGTTCCCCAATTAGTTGAAGAACTATGCAACAAGATACAGGAACTGGCCAAGGATAGGCTAAGGGAAAGATTTTCCTGTAAGATTATACTAATAGATTTCTTGAATGATCTCGTTCCATCATTTGCTCATTTGTTTTTACACTGATCTCATTAGCTAAATCACTTGGGAACACTTTGGGAAAAAAAACAAAACAAAAAATAACAGAAAAACAAAAATAAAGATTCTCTGACCTTATCTCCAGAAGTTTGATAGGTCTGGTGGAGATTAGGAATCTGTGTTTATGAAAAGTTACACCAAGTGATTCTGGTAAGCAACCATGTTTGGGGAAGTCAGTTCCTTCTGGAGGATTTATCTTTAGGTACATAAGGGGAGTTCAAAGGAAGCGTTTCTCTGCATTTGCTGTTATTCAAGTACCCACAGCTCAAAATAGTCAATATACCAAAGTGACATATTTTGGGGTGGTGTGTCTTGAACTCCTGCAGCCATATTTTGGGTGGCATATGTTGCTATGTTTTAACTTGCATCGTTTTGTTTATTCTTGACAACAACTGATAGTGTTTCTATTACTCCATTTTAAAGAGGAGGAGGCCCAGACTGAGAGAGATGAATTATCTTGTCTAAGATCAGGGAGCCAGGGAAGGACAGAACTAGGGCATAAACTGAGGTCTCTCAAACTCCAAACCAATTGCTCATCTATCTCATTCTATTGAGGTTATCGTATTGTGATTTATGAGTTGCGTAATAAATATCCCTGCAAAGGGGGGATAAAGAAGAAGCTGAAAATTGAGTTATGACCACAGGCTTGGAGTAGGGTTGAGAGCAAAATGAAAGAATAAGAAATATACTACAGCATAATGACATTAAAATATAATTTCCACAGCAAAATTTATTTATGGGAGTTAATTTATCTTACTTGCTTTGTGAGGTGAAAACATGCCTCATGTTGCTTGATCATGGCCTGAATGATAATTTTGAAAATGAGAAGAGCTCTGGATGTTATAATCTTTAGGATATCATCCAGACAACCAAACTCAGAGGTGATTATGGAATCTCTAATTTGTGCATCAAATTCATGAAAAATATCATCTGGGAGAGGGGACAAGGTGGGGTATAATCCAAGTAGAGTTCAGTGAAGAGCTAATTGAACTATAAAATAGACATTTTATTTGGCTGATTTTTTTTTCCTTTAAAATATTAGGTACTTTAATTTTACTTAATAATTAGAAAAGGTCCGTTATTTAATACAGATATCAGATCAAACTTCATTTTCTTTGTTAGTGCCCCACAATTTTGAAGTTTAAATCACTCTTCTTCTAGAGACTTGGGGACACATTTCTTGCTTTTTAGCTTACTGGATGGCAGTTATAAACTTAGGCACAAATTTTGAATAAAATTCAGGCAATTCATGACTGTCCTGTGTTTCAAATTGTTCTACCCACAAAATAGATCTGGCCACAGTGGTTCCTGAAATTTAAGAAACAAAGAGGACATGACAGGATAAGTGGTCTGTCTTCAGTCTTAGATTTCTCCATCTGTGAAATAAGTCTAAGCACCAGGCCCCCAGAATAACCTGAAATAAAGACCACATGGTAGCATGGGTAATCAGTAGATGAATGTCTTTGGGTGTTGGAATGCATATGAATATTTCAAATGATGCTTCACCAAGTACCTAGGAATACCTCTGGCCTTTGGTGAATTCCTAGAAATATTTAAATAGCTGTTAGGTATTTGTCTCAAACAATAATGAAAGATATCAATGATTAACTTGTAATTTACTAACTGACTCAACTCATGGCTGCTAAGGGTTTGGAATAATACCTGGCACACAGGAAGTACTAGATAATCATTAGCCATTACTTTTCTCACCTTAATTGGAGCTCAGGTACCTTTCAACAGAGACATAAAATACTTTTTCACACCTCTTGAAGAACTGAAAAGAACTTTAAACATACAATGTCTGATTCAACAAAGGAACCAAAAAGCATGCCATGTATTTGATATTGTGCTAAATGCTGTAGGAACAGGGAAAATATATTTGGTACAAATGTTTTAATTTTATCAAGAAATGGAACCTGTTACTACAGCAACAGCCACACATCTGACTACGATGAGTTCATAAAATAAAAAGAAGAGTAGTCATAGAAACCACAAAGGGGAAATTATACTCTAAGCAGATTTCCATATCGCTAGTTATTAAATAATAAACTGAGACCTCATAAACATGCAAATGTATTCTAAACAGAAAGTACTCAAACTCTACTATACTAATTCAACTAAAGGTGAATTACATTCTATTTCACTTTTTTCTTTTTTTTCCCTAGCTTGCCACTTTCTTCTACTCTGATAAATTATATAAATAGTATTTCAGTCAATAAAAAAGTTATAAATCTAATAAAAGTTTTCTTTTCATGTATAGAAATCCCTCTGTTTACTAAACATGGGTTGCTTCACTGCAGTGTCCCTCCAATGTGTTGAGGTTTTATATATATATATATCTCTTAAGCTCTCTTGGACTATATTTAGGAAAGACTTTTGCTTGACCAGCTCCCACTCAATAGCCAGCCAAGAAGGTAGGCTCCAAAGTATGCATTTGCACACAGACTGACCTGTCAGTCTTCTTAAGAATCTGTATCTTCTTTCTGCCTGGAGACCCTCGCCATCCTGAAAACTACTGGCAGATTTGCCCAATTCTCCTCCCCCTTTTCTTTTGACACTGAACTCAAACAGATTCTATCAACAGATGAGAAAAAGCAACAGCGAAGCTCATTGATTTAGCTGCTGCCTAAGAAAATCCTTACTTTTGTGGGTCAGGGTTCTACAACGCTTAAGGAGCTTTTTAGAGAGAGGAGCTAAGAAAATACCTGTTTACAAGACTTAGGATACCCTTCCCGAAAGGCCACCTGCCTCTATGATTAACTACTATTAGTGATGATGAGTTAGTACTGTTTATTTATGTCTGGAACCTGCCATGCAATGAAAGATTTTTTTCAGGCACATTACTATATATAATTCTCTCATCAGGAAGAAGACATGATACAATTATTACTTTACTGATGAGGAAGCTGAAGCTTAGGGAATTTTAATAACTTGCTCAAGGGGATTGTACACTGAGCGTAAGACGATGAATCAAGACCCAAACCCTGTTATTTTTTTGATACCAACACCCATGTTCTTAACTTTTATGCCAGTGGTTCCCAAAACAGGTGTCCCCAGAAGACTGTAATAGCATCTCTTGGGAATTAGAAATGCAGTATTTCCGGCTCCATCCCAGACCTGCTGTATTAGAAACTGGGGGAGGGGCCCAGCCATCGGTGGCTCAGCAAGTTCTCCCCGTGATTCTAAAGTGTCCTGTGTTATGTGACACTGTCTCATGTGAAAAACATTTTTTTTTTCTTTTAGTTCAGTATCAGAAAAATGGCCTCATAAATTCAGCTAAGCTTGCTGGGTTTCTTATAAGCCTGTGGTTGTGAAATTTTCATGGTTTCTTTGAAGAAAAAACAGATTGTGGAGAAAAACTTGGGAAAACCCAAGACATTCAAATTTTCCAAATTCCTGTCATACTGTAGCATCATACTTATGACCTTAACCATATAAGAATGCAGAAGACGTCTAGTCTTAAATGAGAACATGGTTTTTTTGTGTGTTTTTTCTTCTTTTAATGTTTTGTGTCAGGTGTTATATGGATTAAGAAATTCCACCTGCCTTTATTTCTCAAATGAAGTGCACTGGAGTAAAACGTAACCGTTCTTATCCTGAGTATTTATGATAGCTTATTCCCTTTTAAGGGATTAGAGTGATGCATATACTAATAAACTTAATAATGGCATCATTTTGCTTCCAAAGATGACAATATAACATATGCATGTTACACGTTTAATATTGAATGGGCCGTGATAGGAGAAAGCAAAAGACACATAATTTCCACCGAGGAAGTGTCAATCAATACAAAGTTGGAATTAAGTTTAGGAGAAATGTCATTCTTGTAATATTCTGGCAGAGTAATAGAGAAAACACCCTTTGAGAATTCCTAGATGAACTTGAATTGGTTCCATTGACTATGGATTTGATCTGTTGTTGCTAATCTGCCTTTCATAGCTAAGTGACTCTTGTGAGTATGTAAACTGGTCATTTCCTACTTTATTCAATGTTTTGAAATGTTTATGAGAAGAAAGTCACATCCATTTTCTGTGGTCCTGTCCATGGACTTTTTAAAATGATGATTTTGCCAAGTGTAAGAATGCCAATCTGGTTCACTACCTGTATACCTGTGCCAGGAACACAGCAATTGCTTAATAAATACCTGTTGGGCCTGTGGATGTTTCCCTCATCAGTGATGTTATTCCCTAGCCCCCTGCCCTTGTGTTCTCGATGGGTCAGTATGCCCTTTCCATGGACACAGTTTAAGATTGCCAGTTTGGGGCCGACCGAGTGGCTCAGTTGGTTAAGAACCCGCTCAAGAGTTTGAGCTCTGAGCAACAGGGTCCCCGGTTTGATTCACGGCCCAAACTGAGCTGCCACTGAGCTGCCAACAGGTGGCAGGATGGCTCAGCTAAAAAAAAAAAATGATTGCCAGTTTGCAAAACATATTTACTTGAAGTTCAAGTTTAGTGCATCATCTAACTTTGGCTTTGGAAGAAAGCTCAGAAATGTTTTGAGAGTTCCAGCCTCTCTACGACATGGCTGAACGCTGATGACTCTTACCACATTTCTCCTAACAGAAACCTCTCTGTTCTGTGGTGGGGTATGTTTCATGATTCAACCTTCTTTTCTGCCTCTCTGAAATCTCACTTATTGCTTAGCTGTGTTGTCTAGGGTGCCAAGGGTGACCCTGGCCCCTCCTACTTGAAGGATTGTTCTGAGACCTGTAGCAGGGTCCTCATCAGGCAGCATGTCAGATATGGAGATTCTTAGGCATGTTCCAAACCACTGACTCAGAAGCATCATTTAAAAACATTTCAAATATACGATATATTCTCTTTCAAGATCTCAAGTCTACCTTTATTTTATTTATTTATTTATTTATTTATCTTTTAAAGATTTTATTGAGAAATTGGGGGAGGGGAACAGCGTTAGGGAATCGGGGAAGGGGAACCGACAAGTTGTTGTCCTTTTCTTCTTCAGTCTAATTGTGGAGGACATCGCTTCACTGGCCCATATTGGTATTATCATTGCGCTCTTCCTGGGTGAGGCAGTCTATCGCCGGCCATTGGACAGCTGCTCAGGCAGCTCATGCCAGCTGCCAGCCAGCCCCACTGCAGTCCACACTGTCACTGGCAACTCACAGCAGCTCAGCTCCAGGTCGAGCTGTTGTTCACCATCTTAGCTGTAGAGGGTGCAGCGTCACTGGCCCTCATGTGGGATCCGAACTGGGGCCCTGCTGCTCAGAGCTGGTGTCCCAAGCCAACTCCTAACCAATGTGCCACTCAGGTGGTCCCTCGAGTCTACCTTTAATTCTATCCACAATATTTTTCATCTTGGACATTATAATATTCATCTCTAGAAGGTCTATTTGCATTTTTTTTTCAGTCTTCCAAGTCTCTGCTTAACATACATAATCTTTCTTCTATATTCTTGAACACTACTCTGTAACCATGAATTGTGAGGTTTTCCACTCTGGGTAGGGGGAACATGAACTAATTCGAGCTTTGTGAGAGCTGCTATTCTCTCAAGTGCTTTCAAATTTGTTTGTTTGTTTGTTTGTTTACACCTGGAAGTGACCTCACACTCATGAGCTGCATAATCCTCAGCTATCTACTGAAGCTGGGGAAATGCTGTGAAGATCTCACAATCTTTTCTCTGGCTGCCTCTTTCCTCTATGGCATCCTGTCCTAGGAATTCTAGGAGCCTTTGTCCCCCTGGACTCAGCTCTGTCTCCTCATTTCATGTAGTCTTCTGAGCTCCGTCTGTATTTCCCTTCTACGTCACAGCTTGGAAACTCTTTCCATCCAATAAGTTGGGACAATCGTAGGACTCACCTCATCCATTTCCTATCTTTTGACTTTCACTGTTCTTTATTGCCCGATGTCCAAAGTCTTGAAATAAGTTATTCCAGGTATTTTTTTTCCTGCTTTTAATTGTTTCAGGTGAAAGCATAATTAGCAGAATCTTGTGTCTGTTGCTCCATCTTGGCCAGAAGCAGAAATCATTTTAAAATTTCAGATGCTCTGCTCTTCCAGGTGATATTTCCACTGGCCTCCCTGGACCTTTTCTTCTTTACGCTGAAGATTGCAAGATAATGCATTGTGGTTCTTCTGGCATGGCACCTAGGCCTTGATGCATCCTTTTTTTTTTTTTAATGAAAGAATTCTTAGCCATATTATCCCTTTCAGTAGTCCTACAGTTGTTTTTTCAAAATCCAAGTATAAACCTTTGCATTTTATATGTTGATTAGTTGTCACCTCACTTGCTTTAGTCCATCACTAAATGCAGTCAATATCTTTTCAATAAATATGCCCTCATCTTGTTTTAGAAATTACTTCCAATTCCATGGTATCTGAAAATATGTCAAGCAGCTGATTCATATCATCATGCACGTCACTGATAAAAAAATTGAGCAGAGGGATGCAGGAGCAATTCCTTTGAGTTCTTCTTCCAGACTGACATTGATCCATTAATCGGTATTTTTCATATAGTCATTTAGCCAAATCACCAATCCGTCTGCTGTATGACCATTCAATTTGTGTTTGTTTATAGAGATATCTTGAGTTTTTACCCAAAGCCTTAGTAATGTTCAGAAATGTTTTGTGTTTTCAATGCATAAAAATGAGGATTGAATGAAATTGCTAATGGTAATTGTCTTCTGGAAGTGAGATGAGAGGTGATCTTTAATTTTTATGTTTGTCATCATATATATATATATATATATATATATATATATATATTATTTGTTTACAATTACTTAATTTGCACTGAGACTGAGAAATTTCAATTATAAGTTCTCCAGAGTCCCAGAGTAGACCTCATTTGGTAAAAGTCATAAACACTTATAAAGATTCTGATTTCTAACCATCTCTTCACTGAACTTACATTGGTATTTATTTTGTACAGTCAAATTTCAGGTTGTTTATTATTATTATTATTATTATTATTATTATTATTATTATTATTATTTTGACAGTAATGTTTGAGCTGAAATTAGTTGGAGCATTTCATTTCCATTCTGTTGATATTTATTGTTTGGTCATTATCAAAAAGTCCTATTTTTCTTTCTCATTTGTATTTGTATTGGCACTCAACTACATAGAAATAGGGGAAGTTCCTTAAAAGCTATTCTGAAGTGTGATCAGGGTTACTAATGCTGTGTGTTAGTGTGGGGAAAAGGTGGTGTGATTTTGATGTGCCCTTGTTTACGACTGTGAAATGTTAAAAGGTTGAACTTCATAAGTTGTTATATTAGGGCCGTTACTACCAGCTGTAATAAGTTGCCTGAAATCTCCACGGTATAAATCAAAGCATATACAGTCTAATCACATGTTTGGCTGACAGCCTTCCGTGTGAAGTTCCTTCTCCTTTGTGATATTGGCATCTTATAGGACTTCCTGTTGAAGCCTCTGTATTTGCATTGAATGCATTGAGCATTAAACTTCAAGGTCCTACTTTATGTGGAAGAGAGGTTGGGACTGTTTTCTTTAAGACCATGAGCATAAAAGAGCAATTGATGAGCATCTAGCCAGATTTGACCACAGGAGAGGAGCCTTTTTTGATCGCCCTAAGTGTTTTGCACTTTCTAGCACACTGCTGAGATTTCCTGACCTCTTATACTTTTGGTTATGGATGTCTCCATCTTTTGTTCATTCTCCACTCCATTCTGGCACCTATGGCAGAAGTCAGCATTGCTCTGATGCAGGTGGGCACTGACCTAATGGACCTTCCCACCGTTGGTCTGTTAGGTCCCTTCCCAATGTGGTCACTGGATGATGTAATTTTACCTTACCACTCAGAATTTTCCTTAGGCTAATGTGACCTAGGGATGCTGATTCCAGCACATGCCATGGATATAACATCACACACACACACACACACACACACACACACACACACACACACAGTATTTATTCATGTTACTGTTAGCAGGGTGATCACCCTTTCTTTGCTCATGATTTTTGATCACTTTGTTTATAGTTTTGTTATAAACTTGCTTCTTCAGAGAAAAGAGGCATAGCAAGAGAGGTCTTCTATCTTTTGACTCATGATCCCAATGTATATGTTTCTTAGGATAAAGAAAGTCCTTCCTGGTAACTCAAGCAAACTAACCAAGTGTTTGCTGGGAAAACCTCTCAAAACACTATATAAATCTCTTCTCTTCCGTTTGGCTTTCTGCTGCCCCCATGAGTGACAGTGCTGCCCGAGCCCTTGCACTTGCCCGTGAGGATTTGGGAGTGCTGCCCTTTGCACTGTTTGCAGACATTTCTAACCAGGACTCTATGGTGAATTTAAAGTAGCAAGTATAAGCAGCTGGCAGAGTTTAGGAGTTTGATGAGCTGGAGCTACACTGATTCCAAGTTAACTTACCTGTCACAGCATTCATGGTTTCTCTGCAAATATCAACACTTCTTCAACATGGGAACCCACACAAAACTGTTAACACTTTCTCCCAGTTGGGGGTTGATATGGAGGGAAGATGAAATCTCTTCCCGGAATTTGCCTTTCCTTCCTGTCTTTTTCAGAATCCAACAATAGCTCTAATGGCTGCATTTCCTAGTTTGCACTTTAGTCATTTTCAGGCCATTTACACAAGGGGCCCCCCTTCACGAGGCATATACTTAATGTGGTTAACTAACTGTCTTTTCTGAGAGGTTTATTCTGGGAGGTAAAGTCAGCTAAGTGTGTGAGACTGGAAGTCACAAGATTATTGAAGAGATGGAAAATGGATACTTGCGCGAGATTCAGAGGCAAAATCTTTTCTGATTGATCAAATTCTAGTTTCTGGGAAGAAGAATCTGATGTGAAAATCTTTGCATCAGTCATTGCCAACGTATTGCATTTTTACCATGAACTGTGTTCTAAATAAATTCTGTGGAGAAAATAGCTGCAGGGACAATGAAGTGGTTGTTGTACAGAATGAGGAAGGAAGGATGGTATTGAATAAAGAATGAAGGATAAGAAAATGAACTTTGAAAAGAAGAATGGAATGATTTATTAAATAAGTCTGAACCATTTGTGCAGGTCTAGGGATAGAATAGAGACAGTTTCTTATCCCAAATGTATAGTTGTGGTTGCTATGCTATATAGCTGGGGATGGCAAACTTTGGTCTATGGGTCAAACCTGGCCCACCGCCTGTTCTTGTAAATAAAGTTTTTATTTGGAAAACAATTCATTTATGTATTTTCTGTGGCAGCTTTTGCTCTACAATGGCACAATTAAGAAATGTGACACAGAAAAGCAAAACATAAAATAAAATAAAAATGACTATCTGCCCTTGTAGAGAAAAAGTTTGTCAACAGCTGCTATGCACAGTCACCATAGAAGTACTAGAGAACTGTCATTACCTATACCTGGTGCGGATGGTTAGAGCTACCATGCCACTGGGAAATACTCATCCATGCCTGACGTTGAAATGGAGCTTTGTGGTTCATTGCAGTCACCCAGTCCAACCCGCCTGCATCTCTGCTGCCACTAGGAAACCAAGAGCAAGAAAGTTGAAGAGACTTGCTCCAGGGCATATCACACAGCAAATAAGTGACAAAGTCAGAATAAACCTCTAGGCCTGTCCAATTCCAGCCAATACTGTTTCTAGAAGTTGATAAAAAAGCCTGACATTATGAATGAATAAAGTGGTCCCTTTTGCTTAATATTTGACATGAACCCCTTATCGTTGGGGAGCTGCTGCATGGCAGAATGCTATGGTCAGATCTCCTGGATTCCACTGTTGGGTTGTCGGAAAAGTCATGACGCATGTTTGCGACAGATGGCACTAGTTCATTTTTGGAAGTACTAGAGTCATTCGCATGTATGTTATTGCTGTGTCATTTGACAGCTAATAGTTCTAGCTTCATTCTAAAACAAAAATTGAGCGATTTGGTTAAGTTTTGGAGATTTTACAAGTTGAAGATGGAAGACCAAACTGCATTTTTGCTATATTTTACTGTTTTACTTCCATAAAGGCAAGAACGCGTGTCAAGCTTGTGAAAAGTTCCATAAAGTTTACGGTGACAATGCTCTACAAGAACGTCAGTGCCAACGATGGTTCACGAAATTCCATGCTGGTGATTTTGGTCTCAACGATGCTCCACTGTCAGGGAGGCCCACCGAGCTTGATGACAACAAAATAAAGGCATTGATTGAGTCAAACCCACATTACATGACACAAGAGATTGCAGAAACATTGAACATCCATCATTCAAGCGTTCAGAACCACCTGAAGAAGCTGAGATACGTAAGTAAGCGCGATATTTGGGTTCTGCATGAACTCAAAGAAGTTCATTTGATGGCATGTGTAAACATCTGCAAAATGCTCATTAAACGTGAGGAAAACAATCCTTTTTTGAAGCAACTGATAATTGGTGATGTGAAGTCGATTATTTACAACAATGTGGTGTGCAAACAGTCTTGGTCCTGATGTGATGATTTGCCTAAAACAACATCGAAAGCAGATATTCATCAGAGGAAGGCTATGCTCTCAGTGTGGTGGAATTTTAAAGGTGTTGTGTTTTTTGAGCTCCTACCAAGGAACCAAACAATCAATTCGAATGTAAACTGTCGGCAGTTGAACAGTTTGAATGAATCCATCATCCAGAAACGTCAAGCTTGTTAATTGTAAAGGAGTTGTGTTCCATCACAACAACGCAAGGCCACACACAAGTTAGATCACCCGTCAAAAATTATTGGAGCTTGGATGGGATGTGTTGCCACACCCACCACACTCGTCTGACCTTGCACCGTCAGACTTTCACTTGTTTCGCTCTCTTCCAAACTCCTTGTGTGGTATAATGTTTAATTCAGATGAGGCTGTAAATCAGCACCTTGTTCAGTTTTTCACAAATAAAGACAGGTAGGTCCTCCTATGAATGAGGAATTATGAAGCTCGCTGAAAGATGGCAAAAAGTTATTAAACAAAATGGGCAACATATCATTGATTGATCTTTGTTCTTTATATAAATAAATGACCTTTGAAAAACATAGACAAAATACATCATGATTTTTCCAACAACCCAATGAAAGATGGGTTTAATTCTTAGTAACACCACAAAGACCTCACTGTAATGTGACTCATTATTTAATGAAGATCTTGCAGGGACTGTTGGGTCAGCATCATCATAAAGCTTGGGTGCTCTTTCAAAGAGTATCTTTATTGATTCCAAGGATGATTTTGCTCTCAAAAACCTTTCGCTTTCTTTTGAAAATATCTCTGAGACCACGAATTCCCAATTCTACCAATGTAATTCAGACCCTTGGTGCTTAATTATATTTCTTTTCAGCTGTACTTTCTTGATGTTAAGTGTTGGCAGTGTGAAGATTTTGATGTTAAACAACTTCCTCTGATATGAACATAATTAATCATTCTTATTCTGAGTTCACCATTGCCATGAAATGGAACACAACCAAATTTGTACATTGGGGTCTTGGAATATAAAAGTCCTCCACAAACGTTTGGTTTTCTATATTTTTAATTATCTCTGACTTATGCTGTCAAGCCTAAGAGATAAGCAAAGTAACAGATTTCATTCAAATTTTTCTCTCTCCTGATCCATTCATAACTGAGTTATTGCCTTTTTGTATGTCAGAGCATGTAACTCAGAGTTGGGTTGGCATCTGACATGAGAGAACTGAATAGAGTTTTCATTCTTGTGTCTTGTGATTTTGTCTATACTGAGGGGTACACATAAAATCAATACTTTGTCATTCAAATAAGTGTCTGAAATGCTCACATTAAATGATAGTTAATTGAAATGTATGCTAAATTGATGTTTATATTTTTGATTTGCTGATCAAAGCAGGTTTAGGTTATTGTATTTAAGGGGGGGAGGAACATTGGAGTATATTAATTGAAAATAAATAAGGTTGATAGGTTTGGAAAGACAGACTTTATCTCCCCCCTGTTTTATATAATTTCTTTCCCTGAAGGATTCTATTTCTCACACAAAGAATATGTGTTTCTGGAAGTTCAATAAATGAATGGCCATGGTGTTATTACTCAGGGATTAAATAAATATTAAAATCTTTTTTTTTTTTAAGATTTTATTGGGGAATTGGGGGAGGGGAACAATATTGGGGAATCGGGGAAGGGAAACAGACAAGTTGCTGTCCTTTTATTCTTCAGTCTAGATGTGGAGGACGTTGCATCACTGGCCCATGTTGGTATTGTAATCATTGCACTCTTCCCGGCTGAGGCAAATTGGTCACCGGCCCTTGGACAGCCACTCACAGAAGCTCACGCCCTCTGCCGGCCAGCCCCACTGCAGCCTATTCTGACGCTGGCGACTCATGGCTGCCCAGCTTCAGGTCGAGCTGTTGTTCAGCATCTTAGCTATAGAGGGAGCAGCATCACTGGCCCTCATGTGGGATCCAAACTGGGGCCCTGCTGCTCAGAGCTGGCATCCCAAGCCCACTCCTAACCAATGTGCCACTTCGCCAGCCCTAAATATTAAAATCTTGAATTGAAGCATCACCCTAATCCATGTCCATTCATTCTTCTCACACTTGTTCATTGAACAGGTATTTATTGAGAGTTCAATATGCCCCTAGCCTCTGTCAGGCACTTGAAATAAATGGTGAGACAAACCACACACTATAGTTGTTCTTATATAGCATGCAGTATACATAAGAAAGGGAGCAGCTATTAATAAAATAATTCCTCAAAAACAAATATAGAATTACATCCTAAGAAACATTAAGAGGGAAAGATCATGGTTCTATGGGAAATTATGCAAAGGAAACCTGCCATAAATGGGGGCTTCAGGGTCTTTTCCTGTTTTCAGAGTTTATTTGAGCTTATCACTACTGGTTAAGTGAAGAGTTAATTAAGTGTGGGTGGAGGACCAGGTGAACTGCCCCAGGCAAGGTGAGCTGCCTGCACCAAGGTTCTGTCATGGAGGTTGAGGGACACTACTTGTTCAAAAATGAAGACCACCAACCTAGGTCAGTATAAGAGGAATTTGATGGGGAAGGTAAAGATCATGCTATGCTGAAGAGTTTTGTTTTTACTCCACGAGCACAGCAACTGAGGTGTTTAATCAGGAAAATAATACATAATAATTACAAAACAATTACAGCTAAGAGCCTCAGAGGCAAATTAAATCATAACCAATACAAATGTGGGGAGGGAGCCCCAAAAATTCATTCCAGTTTACTCTCCAGGTAATTTATGCGGAAATGTTTTTGTATTGAATGTTGCTTGTGGAACGTGGCCATCTACCAGATTGTGGAGGTGCATTTATGGAGAAGCACCTGTCATGTCTTACTGTTGCAGCAGAACTCAACTTACTAATGCCTCTTCTTTTTCCTCCAGTGTTTGATTCATCACCAATTAGATGCCAGTTGGAAGAAACTTTCAATTGCTTTGAAAATAGAATTCTATTTGTTTTATATGTGGTTACATGTGTTCATATGTGAAAGCCCACCAGGAAAGTGTGGATAAAAGTATTAGAAATTTATTTTGCCTCATTTAAAAATGTCATATATATATATATATATATATATATATACACACACACACACACACATATATATGTATATATATGCACATATATGTATATATGTGCATATATATAATATATAATATTATATATAATATATATATAATATGTACATTCCTAGTGCATACATACACATGCACACATTTTCTTAGAGTTTGGAGATCGCTGCTTCATTTAAGGTAAAACTCTGACAGGTATTTGCAATTGAGGAAATGTGGGTTTTACAATCCAAGGTGTGCAGGATCAAAGGCAAATGTAAAGAAAGTTTGTCATAAAAGGTCCTTTAAACTTAACAAAATTCTCAAGCTCTTTTCTCACCTGAGCTTTATCCAAACTCTATGAGACTCATTAATTGAAAAATAATGCTTGGCCTGAACTTGAGGGTAGTTCATGTTCAATGAGTAGAAGAATATAAATTCCTGCTCAGCTGTCTGGGATAGTGGAGGTCCTAGTGAATTATAAGGGCAAATGATTGCAAAGTTGAATACAGTGGCAATCTATGAGGACCTGTGCTTGTGTCTTCAGTCCCTTAGGTAGCATTTCTCCAGTCTGAAGAGAGTATAGCTGGGGAACATATAAGCAATTGAGTCTTGGATGAGTTTTTTTCCTTTTAACTGAAACTGCTGCTGAAGGAAATCCTTTGGGAAAGTTTGTCCAATCCCACTTGACTATAAAGTATGCAAAGGAATTAGGTAACCATGATGCTTTCTCCTTTCTTCCCACCTCCCCATACCCATAATTTAAAAGATTGGTTTCAGTTTTTTAGAGATTAAAATGAAGTTAGCAATGTAAAGTGCCTTTTCAGGTGCAAGAACATTTCTTGCATTCTGTAATAGTTCCTATTGATTTCAGCCAGAATGATATTTTTAGAAGGATTCGGCATAGATAATGAGAACAGGAAGGGAGGCTGACCTGCCAGATCAACCTATAATATCTACATCAATAGGTGGCTTTATTTAATAGTTTAGAAGCTAAGTAAATATAATGAACTTGTTTAGCTGTAAAAGATATTTATGTGAAGTAATTTTTAATTCTTTGTACCAGAAAGCAAGATGGTGCCACCCCACCCCCACACCATTCATAGAAGCACAGTCAGACTCTTAACCTAATAAATTAACAACTCATGTTAGGAAACGTCATCTCATTGCTTTAGATGCAGCGGTTCTCAACCTGTGGGTTGCGACCCCTTTGGGGGTCGAATGACCCTTTCACAGGGGTCGCCTAAGACCATCGGAAAACAAAAAGATATTTACATCACGATTCATAACAGTAGCAAAATTACAGTTATAGACTACCAACGAAAATAATTTTATGGTTTGGGGGTCACAACAACATGAGGAACTGTATTAAGGGGTTGCGGCATTAGGAAGGTTGAGAACCGCTGCTTTAGAGACTCTTTTTTTAATACTTTGCCCCAGGTGTCTAATTTACAAATTACAAAGAAGTAACACAATATTTGGATAAAAAATGTATGTATGAATGAATGTTTGCCTTTGATTTTGATTGCTTGATTTTTAATCTGGGAACGTCATTATCTAAGTGACACCATGCTGGTCAAAACTACTTATCCATTCTGCTCGGTTCTCTTCTACTTAACAATAGTACCAAAAACAAAAACAAAAAACTTTCATATAATAGTTTGTTCATTAGCCTCTTTGAGAATTGTCCAAATTGAAACATTTAAGAACAATGGACTGTTAGACATTGATATTTTTTCTTCTATTTTTATTAGTTGAATTGAAGTATAATTTACATACAAAATTCACCAACTTAAGTAAGTTTTGAAAATTAAAATCACCACCACAATCAAAATATAGAATTTTTCATCTTCCCCAAATTTCTTTGTGTTATACTCCCTTTGAATTCAGTCTCCTCCCCCATCCGCAGACCCCAGCAACCACTGGTCAGCTTTCTATTGTTTCACCTTCTCTATAAATGAAATCAAACAGTATGTAATCTTTGTGTCTGGCTTCTTTCATTCAGTTTAATGCTTTGGATATCCATCCGTGTTATTGCCAGTATTAGGAGATTGTTTCTTTGTATCGCTGAGTAGTATTGCATTGTTTCAATACACCAGTTTGTATAGTGATGGCATTTGGGTTCTTTCCAGTTTGGGGCTATTAAGCACTTTTGAACAAGTATTTCAGTGGATATATGTCTTAATTTCTCTTGGGTAAATACCTAGTCGTGTACTGCTGGGTTTTTTGCTACCTGTATGTTTAACTTTCTGTGAAACTGCTAAACTGTTTTCCCAAACTGGCTGTATCATTTTGTATTCCAGCCCGCATTACTATATAAGAGTACCAATTGCTTCACATCCTCAATGACATTTGCTTTTCCTCTTTTTAATTTTAGTCATTCTTGTTAGTGTCTAGTGGTATTTCATTGTGGTTTTAATTCGCATTTTCCTAAGGTTTAACGATGTTAAGAATCTTTTCATGTCAAAACCACAATGAGCTATCACTGCACACCTGTTAGAATGGCTGTCATCAAAAAGGCACAGATAACAGGTGTTGAGGCTATGGAGGAAAGGGAACCATGTGAACTTTTGGTGGACATGATATACAGGGTATAAGGAACTGCTGTAAATAGGCCTTTAATGACGTGCTGGTGAGGTGTGGAGGAGGGGAAGCATCCTACTGTTCTATGTTTAGGTCTCATTCTCTTAGGGAGCCTGTGCCTCTGGGCTTTGAATGTCAGGAATTTCTCAGGGTTTTCCTTCCCTCTTAAGTAGGACAGAATGGCTAGAGTGGGCTGGATTTGGTTAGTTCCCTTCCTTCAGGTGAGCTAGGCTCTGATAATATCCCAGCAGGTGAGGCTCTGGTTAATTAGTTTCCCAGAGTGTAGTCGGCCTTGTTAAGAACAGAGGGCTCTGGTTTATTTAAAAATGGTTCCTCTCGCGCCTTCCTGCCAGAATGACTGGGGGATTTTGCTCTGCTATTTACTGTGGAAACCTGGTAAAGCCCTTGGAGGTAAATCTCGCAGTATTATGGGTTCCCCACCCCCAGCCCTATCATTGGGTCTGCTAGAGCTTTTAACTCAGCTGTTTACAGTGATCCTCCAGCAATTCATCAATCAGAGTTTAAGTTTTTTCCACCCTAACGCTGGTTCCTGTGGCGGTTTCCTCCCAGGAGTCCGCTCTGGTAAGTCATGACAGCCTGTATTTGCCTGTATGTCTCTCCAGTCTCAGGGACAGTGATTTGCCTGGTCTTTTCCTCTCTTCTGGATCCAAGAAGACTTGTTGATTTTTCAGTCTGTTCAGAGTTTTACTTATTACCGAGGAGTGGTGACTTTCAAGTTCCTTACCTGTGGGACTGGAAACGGGCTGAGGGTGGGTTTATTTTCTTTTTTAGTTGTAGGGATATTCAGGTTGTCTATTTCTTCTTGAGTGGGTTTTGATAGTTTGGATCCTTTAAGACGTGTCCATTTAAGTTTTCTGAGCTATTGGCATAAAGTTGTTCATATTTACTTCTTAGTTATTTATTAAGATACATTCATAAGCCATAAAATTCACTCCTTTAAAGTTTGTAATTGAATGGGAGTTTTCTTGGTATGTTTCATTGCTCTTTTAATTTCTGTTGAATCTGTACTGACATCCTCTGTGTTATTCCTAATATTGTTAATTTCTGTCTTCTCTCTTTTTCCCTGTTCAGCCTGGCTAGGAGTTTATCAATTTTATTGATCTTCTCAACAAACAAGCATTTCATTTCATTAATTTCCTCTCTTTAAATTAATTGATTTCTGCTCTTATTTTGTTATTTTTATCCTACTTTTTTGTGGGGGGGAAGGGTTATTTATTTTTCTAGTTTTTTCAGGTGGAAACAGATGCTATAATTGATATCTTTCTTCTTTTCTAACGTAGATGTTTAATGCTGTAAATTTTCCCTCTAAGCCTTAATTTGTTTGCATGCATGCCACAAATTCATAAATACTGTGTTTGCACTTTCATTTAATTTAAGGAATTTTAAAATCTCCCTTGTGATATCTTGGTTAGCCTGAGTATCTTTATAGAAGTATATTGTTTAATTTCCAAATACTTAGGTATTTTCTAGTTATCTTTCGTTTTTGTTCTAATTTAATTCTCATGGAGTCAGTTTACATACTTTGTATGACTTGAATCTCTTCAAATATATTTAGATATCATTTTTCATTAAACACTCAATTACCTTTTGAAGAAGTTTAAACAATGAAAACAAGTCTTTTATACTTCCTCTCACATTTACCATTTCTAGTGCTCTGTATCATTAGTATATATTTAAATTTCTATTTGGTATCATTTTCCTTCTGTCTGGAAGACTGACTTTTTAACACTTTCTGAATTTCAGGACTGGGGAATGAAATCTTTCAAATTTCGTATATCTTTGTTTTACCATTAGCTTTAAACAATATTTTTGCTGGATATAAAACCTTATCCCACACTCACCGTTTATGTGTTTTATAGATTTCACTCAGTAACCATATGGTTTGCATTGTTTCTGAAGGTCAATCTACTACTATCATTCTTATTTTTGTTTTTCTGTATGCAATGCACTTTTTTTTTTTCTATTGCTGCTTTAAAATTTTTTCTTTTTATCAACAGGTTTCAGGAAATTGCTGATGATATGCCTTTTTTCTTTTTGTATATTCTGCTTGCATTCATTGAGTTTCTTGGATTTCTATTTTATAGCTTATATAAACCTTAAAAGTTACTTCACTTTTTTTTCTTGCCACCTCCTCCTGTTATTATTTATGAATTTTCAATCACCAACAGGCTTTTCCCATTGCTCACTGATACTCTGTTCATTTTTTTCAAACCCTTTTTCTCTTACTATTTAATTTTGGGTAGTTTCTATTACTATGTGTTCATTTTTATTAATCTCTTCACATACTTTAATTGCATCCAGTGTTCTTTTCATTTTAGATGTTGTATTATTTATCTATAGACATTCCATCTGGATGTATTTCATATCAATCCATTTCTTTCAAGGGCATCCTTTCCTCTACCTTTCCTTACATATATGGAAAATATATGTAATAGGTATTTCAACAGATACCTCCCAGTCTGTTAGACCCATCATTTCTGAATTTGTTTCTGTTGATTTTTTTCCTCCTAATTTTGGGTCAACATTCCTTGTATTATTTTTTTTTTAACATTTATTTATTTATTTATTTTACAGTTTTGTTTGGATGCTGGACATTGTGCATTTTACGTTGTTGGTTGCTGGATTTCTTCTATTCTTTTTGTTAGTGCAGGATTTTGGTCTGGTGTACGGTTAAGTTACTTGTAAGCAGTTGTAAGCAGTTTGATTCTTTTGAGGTTTGCTTTGAAGCTTTATTAGGTCAGGTCCTGTGGCCTTTAGTTCAGGGCTAATTTAGCCCATCTGCCAAAGTACACCTTCTTGTGTATGCTACTTGATGCACTGTGTGGATGGGGATACGAATTATCCACAGTTCTCTTGTAAACTTTGAATATTTTCTCATCTACTTTTGCCCTGTGGTACTTTCCACAGCCTTGCTAATTTCCCCATACACGTGCAAAAATCATTATTGGGCCTAAGACTCAAAGGACCTCCTTTGCAGTTTTTAACTTTTCTATCTCCGCACATCTGCCTCCTCTTGGTGCCGAGCCCTCTCTATTCTGTCCTTAAATTTCTGGTGATCTTGGACTCCCTGAAGCCTAAACTCTGTCTCTTCAAATCAGGAAGCTCTTTTTAGATTTTTTTCCTCCCTATGCTATGTCCTAGGATCTTTCTCTAGGCAGAGAGTTGGGTAATTGTAGGGCTCATTTAATTTGTTTTTTATCTCTGGGATACTGTCCTCTTCCTGCCTCATATCAATGTTTGGAAAACATTGTTATATACATACATGCGCATGTTCATATATATTCATGCATATATATATTTAATTATATATACAATTTTTATTTTCAGTTTTTCTGTTGTTTAAGGTGGGTATATAAAGCATGACTCTGGTCTCTTTTATCTCCTCATGACACCGATGTAGAAGTTCAGTTACTGGTTTTGTATCAATCATTTCTTTGCCCTTTCCTGGTTTTTTATTTTTGTTTGTTTGTTTGTTTTTCACTTGTACCAAATATGTATAAATCTTCTATAGTCATTGAGTGATGCCTTAATTCATTCTCTAAGGCTCTAGTTAATATACTAAACAATGCATTGCCTCCCTCCCTCCCTTCCTTCCTTCCTTCCTTCCTTCCTTCCTTCCTTCC
>NW_017732337.1:214078-222883 GCF_001890085.2 Hipposideros armiger | reverse complement strand
TCATTCCTATTTCTCAAAACTGTTTTAATACCAATAACTACTCTTAGGTTGCCAAATAAGCCACACACATTCTTATTCAAATCATGTTTTTTTATAAGTGGAGGGCAATTTTGTTGAATTTATGCTAATGATCTTCTGTCTTTTTCATTAAAATCAAGAGAGTAAATACATATATTCTGCATTTATACACAAGCATGGACCTCTCCTTGTTGTTCTGAAGAATCATTAGACTTTGTTAAGTAAAGCTCCACTGCTACTCATCTTGGAATAAATGTCTAGACATTCAAGTGAGAAGCATCTCAGGGGTAGCTCAGTCTTTGAAGCTGCTCTGGAAGATGGCTGCTTATTTCTTTTAAATCTATTTACTACCCCAACCCAATTATTATGGAGTCTGCAGACAAAATTTGGTGTGCATCACATTACCTATATTTATTAGGTATACTATCCAAATTTACTTAAAATTTTGCATCTGATTTCAAATAGGGTAACAAAGAGACAAAAATCTTAATTATGTTTCTCCTAAAATTGGTATAATATTTCATCACATCATTAACTTAAATTTGAATTATTATATTACTGTACATTAATATTATAATGTAGTGCTTGATTTTACTGTAGACCTCATAGATATCCTTATTTGTTATAAGATTTTGAAATTGTAATTTTCTTTTTCTTATCTGATTTAATTTTCTAAATCATTCTGCAGTACAATAAAACATTAATTTGGACTTTGTAGGGGAAGTCTGTATAAATGTGGTATGAATTAATGAAAATATTTTTAAAAAATTCAATTACATTCATTTTAAGACCATTTGGTGTGAAAGCTAGGCTGCCAAAGAAAGTGTTGTCTGTGATAGATCCCTAGGAAACTTGTTTGAATTAGCAGATTGGAATGGTTTTCAATTAACATATGGGTTGTTTCTATGCAAATAAAGGTTTCTCAAGAGCTTAGGGGGATGTTTGAAAAGTTCATTTAATTACAATAGTTGTTAGTATTACCTCTGAAATCTGTGTACTCCTGTATTTATACATATATTTTGTTTTATAGATGATCCTTCATTTAAAGTGATCTATTCTAAATTAGTATGGTACAGAAGTAATGCAGGGACTACCTCTAGATGATAGAAATATGGGTGAGTTAAATATTATTCTTTAGATGTTCTGTTACTATTTTCCTACATTTAATAATTTTTTTCCTAAAAAATCAATTCTCATCCACATTGCAGATAAAAATGCCCAAGAGCTTCCTTTCTAACAAACCATTTTCTTTTCATAATCAAATTGTGGCAAGTCACTGCGTTTTGCAAAGAAAAAGTATTGTGATATTTTTAGAGACTGCGTGACCTACACCATGTCTGCTTTAGAATACTAGAATGTTTGAGTCAGGTGAACTGATCTCTAACATCTTTTCCAATTTGAATTTTCTAGCTTGAGGACTTGAGAATCAACAAGATTTTAGGATAGACAGCATAGTTTATAGTTTAATACTTCACTATGTCATCATATAGCATCTCAACATATGCACACTCCATCTCCACTGCACACTATCTCTGTGGATTATTACTTGTTAGTTGACCTGCTCAGGTGAATGAATGATACATAGTAAGGCCATGGAGTCCTCAAGTAGCTAAATAGGATATGTTTGCTATAATATGTGACTTTTAGTTCCTAGACATTCCATTAATATTAGGTCAGTTCCCCCTTTGTGACCTAATTAAACTTCCTGGGGATATTGCGGTAGCCTCATTTGAATTAGAGTGAATCACTCAGAACTTAACTTCCTTGAGTATAAATGCAGGAAGCATTCTACATTTTGTAAAATTCAGATGGTCTTTTATTGCAATCCAGAAGTTGAGACTTTTGGCCTTTGATGGATAATTGATCATATCAAATTTTCTTTCTTTAGGCTACCTATAGTCCTAGGTAACTAGCTAGATAAAAGTCTATCAGTTAATTCTAGGGAGTGTTGACTAAATTTTCTATTTACAGATTTATGTTTTGTTTGTTTTACAATTGGAAGTCTTCAACACAAACATTGTATTAAAGCTTTCTCTTATATGTTGTTTGGTTAATTTATGAAGTCACTTTGATTATATCAAATGTTTAGGTTTGGAAAGAGTGGCTTAATTTTATTCCACTGAGTTTTTTGTTTTGTTTTGTTTTGTTTTTTGTTTTTTTTGGTTTTCATGTCTTTGTGCTTCTAGGTGCTGATGGCGCTGACATTTTGATTGTTGGCAGTGGGAATTTCTTTCATTACAGTTTATCTTTATTTGTTGATGTTTCAGTAATAGACATTTTAAGTAAGACAAAATGAATCATTATGGAACTGAGACTTGAGGTTTATTTTTTTGCATGTTCCAAAGCAAAAGTTTTCATATGAATGAACCCGTTCTAAGAGCCCATATAGTACATCCTACCACTTTTTACTGTTCCTCTTTCTCCTTCATTCCCCACCATTGTTTAATTCATAGATTAATATAACTGGAAAGGTCTTTAGGAAAGTTCCTATTCAATATTTTTACTATAAAAATACATCTGCAAAGGTAAAGAGATTTGTCTGTATTAATTCTGTTGATCATTAGTGGTACTAAATTGTCCCCAGAAGATTGCTAGAGTTCTTGAAAGCCAACTTAAATCTTCGTAAAAGAGTTTCTTTTCCACTCTTAACAGGAGGTAGAGTATGCATATGCTTGGAGAAATTCAGCCTCAGTCCCTCCCTGTGTCCTGTCTTGATTTCAGGGGAGGAGGAGAAGGAAGGGAGGCTCCTATTAAGAAGATAGATCAAAGTTTCTTAGGGGTTCCTTTCCATGTGAACATTATCCCTGTCCTTTAGAGTTAATGTTTTAAATAATTGGCAAGGCCTGTGGGTTCATAGTTTCAAGTATCTCCTTCAGTGCACCTAGCTGATGAAACTGGCAGAAAGAGACCAGTGCCTACCAGGATTCAGGCTCCCTCTGCCGTGGTTTGGTATAAACAGCTGCCTAGCAGGGTGCTGACCTTCCACCGCTACCATCAAGGCATCCTTGCATTTGGGTGGGGCTATGTGACTACCGTATTTGCCGGCGTATAAGACGACTCGGCGTATAAGACGACCCCCTAACATTTCCACTCAAAATACAGAGTTTGTTATATGGTCGGCTGTGTGCGATTTTGCGAGTGTGGTAAAATCGCATAACAGCAAAATCGCATAACAGCCGAGCATACACCCAGCAGCGCTGCTGATGCCTGAACGGTATGTGGAATGAAGTGGGCGGGCATCGGGAGGCCACTATGGCACGGGGCAAGCACTATGGGCAGTCTATCTGAAGTGTACCTGGCGTATAAGACGATCCCCCACTTGGAGGCATATTTTTCAGGGCCAAAAATCGTCTTATACGCCGGCAAATACGGTAGCTATTTGTCAACTGAATAGGAGTGGAAAGGATATGTCATTGCAGGGACAGGATGGCGAGAAACAGATATACCTTCTCTACCTTCCCTTTTTCTCTTTGTTTACTGGGGTACAGAGGCATCTGTGGCCATAGCAGTCACTAATGGACACAGCAGAGGGGATTATTTTTGGAAAAGAGAGCTGCCCATGAATCAGGAACACCCTTAATGAACTGTTACAAGAATGATAAATAAGTCGTTGTTATGTTAAGCCACTCCGGTTTGGGTGTTTATTTGATACAGCCACTAACAGTTACAGTGACTCAAATAGCTTTTTGGATTAATCATGTCAAATAAAAATAATATGCTTATTTATCTTCCTGCCTAGATATGTTTCCCTGTGTCTCCAAATGATGAAACAGCCTTATTTTTATTGTGAAAAGTAGAAAAGAAAGAAATGGTGTGGGGAAAAGAAGCATATGCTTCTATTTATAAGGCGTGTCATTGTTTATCTCTCCAGCCATTTCCCCATTTCACATGAGATGGATCCTCCTCTTTCACAATAAAACATATTAATTTTGACTTTCACAGCACCTAGTGTCATACTGGGTGACTGATTTATGGGACACATTGGCATTGAATCCGTAAGCCTTCTCCCGAGTTATTTCTGTGAATGTAGTATAATACCCTTTAAGATTTATTTAGAATTCACTGTCATGTTAGTACAAGCATTTTGTGATGTGCTTTCATAAAAAATATTAAGATTTATATGTGGAGCAGAGTCCTGAAAATCACATCCCTCATGTTAGGATTTGGGGTAATATAAGATAAATCTCATAAGGCTCTGCATGAAAATTCAACACAATATGGATGCATGCCTCTTATATTGGTTGAATTGTTCTTAGGCACTTGCAGCATGACTGTTGGTTATAAAACATGGCTATAATAATATTAGTAATGGTAACAATAATAAGAGCCAACAGTCTTTGAGCCTTTACTATGTCACGTACTGTTCAAGTTCATAACATTATATTAACTCATTTAATCTTCATAGAAAATGTATGAGGTAGGTTACTAACATTACCCTTATTTACAGATGAGTAAAAGAGGGGCAGAGATACTAAGTAACTTTCCTAACTTTCTACGTATAGTAAGCTGGCATTCAAACTTAGAGTTGATCATTGTACACTACAATGCCTCCTAATTAAGACTGAGGAATTGTGATAGGAAAAAATAGAAGTTTTCTATCTTGACTTCCCTATATTGGAAGAACTAGACATACACATGAAATAGATGGCTTGACAATAAAAATGATAAAGCATTAGATTGAATGAGAAATAGTGACATTTGATCTGGGTGATTGATGGTATAAGCAAGGACTGCCAGAGAAAGAGAGAAAGAGGAGTGAGCATATTGAGTCTTTTGCATATATATCCTCATTTAATAACCCTCTCCCCCAAACAAAAATACCCAGCAAAAAAGTTCTTATCATTGAATTTTAAAGCAAAGCATCTGAAGCTGGAAGGAGTTTTTTGTCAAACTAATAGTAAGTGTAAAAGCTGGGATTTGAGCATGGCCTTTATAAATACAAAATAGCAGATTTCCACGCCCCCCCCCCCCAATCCCATTATTATCCAGTATGCTAGAAGTTTTTTTCAGGAGGTAGAATGGTATAGGAACAGTTACAGAAATTAATATGGTGAGAATCAAGCTTTTTTTTTTTTTTTTAAAGATTTTATTGGGGAATCGGGGGAAGGGGAATAGACAAGTTGCTGTTGTTTTGTTCTTCAGTCTAGTTGTGGAGGACGTTGCTTCACTGGCCCAAGCTGGCACCATCATTGTGCTCTTCCAGGGTGAGGCAGATCAGTTGCTGGCCTTTGGACGGCCACTCACACTGGCTGCCAGCTACACATGGTAGCTTATGGCAGCCCACTGCAGCAGGGGCTGCAGCCTACGCCATCGCTGGTGACCCACGGCAACCCAGCTCCAGGTTGAGCTGTTGTTCAGCATCTTAGCTCCAGAGGGCAGTGTCACTGGCCCTCATATGTGGGATCCGAAATGGGGCCCTCTGGCGTCCCAAGCTAGTTCTTAACCAACACGCCACTCGGCCGGCCCAGAATCAAGCATTTTGAATTGTTCAGAATACGAGGATCTTAGAAGATGAATAAAGAAAAGCATGGAAATCAAGAGATGGGTAGTTAATGGACAGGAGAAAGCATTATATTGAGAAGTTTGTATCTGCCCAGTGGACATGAAGGAGATACTGCAGCATTTTAAGCAGAGAGTAGAGTTGAGAATTAAATTTTAGAGCACTTATCTACAAATGAAGGAAGAAATGAAGAGCCAAGAAATTTAAGGAAGAGAGAATCAGAATAAATTAACTAAGAAATATAGTACCTGCTATACATTCAACATTAATTTGAGTTTCAGAATAACTACAAAGACACATAAGTTATGGTTTCTGTAATTCAGTCCTTTAATTGTGCCAATCAATCCAGGTGTTTGCCATTTTGAAGAAATGTGACCCAGATAATGGGTCAAGCCAAGGCATAAGTTGATAATAATAAAGAGCAATACAGAATTCCAAGTAAAAAGTTGGCTTTTAGCATACTTGTTTAATAGTCTTCTCATATCTAAATTCAATTAAATAACCATTCTGCAAAAACTGAGGCAATCTATATCAATATTAGATGACTGTTATCAATGAATTTAAAAAGTTTGATAATTTCTGCCAAACATAGTGCATCAGAGATTGAATTTCACAAAACATTTATTTTATCTGTGCCTCTTCACAGAAGAACAGTTCTATGAAAGGAATAGCTTATGCTCAGCAATATCCCTAAAAGAACTATATTAAAATTTATAATTGAAAGAAGTAATGATTGTCCAAAGAGCCATCTGATTCCTACTGGTATTTGAGGGTTTGGGGGGGGTCTCATAATAGACACCAGAAAGCTACACTGAGAAAAACGCACTTAGAAGCATTTCTTTCCTGCTTCCTCGCATTTCTTTCCTGCCTCCTCTTCACAAAATAGCACACAAAGTTAGCTCAGCTGACTGCCGTTTTGTTCTAAAGATGTCCGCTATGGCCTATCTTAAACATACTCCCTGATGCATGACTATGGATTTTGCAGCCCAGCCCTCTTCTGTGGAAACTCATTGGTCTAGAGAGTAACACACCACTAATTCAAGGGCAATTAAGACCTAATTAAGGCTTGATATACAAGGCTTAATCAGAATCAGAGACCATCTTAATTTATCAGATCTAATCATATTGATTATTTGTCCTTCTGTCAAGAATTTGAACTAAGAGACTATTGTTCCATGTTGGTGAATATTGAGTGGGTGGCCATGTTGGATCATGAGCCTAATGACTAGGCAGGTGAAGCTGATGGTTCCAGAGAGGATGGGGTGGACAGTGCAGAAACAGCAGAAACAAAACACTAGCTATTTCTCAGAGGCAGCAGGTTTCTCTGTTCATGACAAGCCCTGATTTCTGTGCACACAGTTCATTTCCATGAATTCGGTAAGACTCATTATACCTTAAAATAATTCATTTTTATGTGAAATAATTTGTAGATTTATGATTCTTGTAACCAAAAGTGTCTTGGCTAAAACGCATCAACGGAAAAGAGAAACTAGTTGGCACATGGGTTAAACTTCCTGCTGGGACAGCCCCCAGATTATTGCTTATTCACATAAGTACTGGATTACTTGCAAAGTAACACAAGGGTAAATAAAAATTATCTTTTTCTTTCCTCCATCTGTGTCTGAAATTTTTGAATAAGAACCTATGCTATGTTTATGAGAAGTTGTATATATTACTTAAGACAACACAAGTTGTTACAGTAGATGAATCTAGAAGTCTCTATAACTTAACACAATGGAAATTTATTTCTAATTCATGTAGAGTAAAAAGTAGTGTGTAGTGTGGGAACTTCTGACTCTCCAGTTATCCAGGGGTCTAAGCTGACAGAGTATCTGCCATTTTTAATGCTTGACTCCCAAGAATGTGCTGATTGTTTGCAGGCAGCCAAAAAACAAGGAGAAGAGAGAAGTGGGGGACTAGAAAGAAGCTTCCACAGGTCAAGTCTGGAAAGACCATACATGAGGTTGATAAAAAAAAATGGTGAATGTTTAAATAAAAAAAAATATTACAGTAAAATACACACTGCCATTAATCCCCCTCAAAATATTCCCCTTCGCTTCGAACACATTTCTCCCACAGTTCTTGCCACTTTCTGAAGCAGTTCTGGAAGTCCTCCTTCATGAGTGACTTTAGTTTTGCTGTCATGGCTGCCTTGATGTCCTGAATTGATTCAAAACATTTACCTTTCATGCTCGTTTTGACTTTGGGGAAAAGCCAGAAGTCGCACAGTGCCAGATCCAGTGAATAAAGTGATGTTTATTCAGTAATGTTTTTATTTGACAGAAGTTGTGGTATATCAGAAGTGATGTGTGATACAGAGCATTGTCATGATGGAGAATGAAGTAAAGACACTCACAAAAAAGGACTTCCAGAACTGCTTCAGAAAGTGGCAAGAATGATGGGAAAAGTGTGTTCAAAGCGAGGAGGAGTATTTTGAGGGGGATTGATGGCAATGTGTCTTTTACTGTAATACATTTTATTTAAACATTCACCGTATTTTTTAATTATTCCTCATATTACTTATGTTTAAAGTCCATTGGCCAGAATTTAGTGATAAGCTCACATCTGGGGAATATAGTCTAGCTGTGTGCCTAGGAGGATAGAAAAAAATTTGGCGAGCAACCGGCCGGCTTGTGGCATGATCTCTCAATTTCAAGTATTGGATTACCTTAAAATATGTCTTTTGTTAAGCTGAAATATATTGTAGTATTAATTATATAAATATATTATGATTATATTATCTTTGAATTAGGAGCAACTTAACCCACAGCCGAGCCTATTCATAACGCCCTCTGATATAGTTATTACAAGAAATAGAACATTTTATGTATCTTTTAATTTATGGTATGTAAAGTTACTGCATCTATGATGCTGAAACTAGAAGCCCTCATGCCAAACTGAAAGTGGAAGGTGCCATGAAAATGAAAAAACAGATACAGTTGTGTTTTTAAAGTACTTAGGGATAATTACTGATAAAATAAATGCAACATCTACATCTTTCTAGGTCACCAGTGGAACAGCTGAACAGAGGGGAAAATGATAGCTGCATAGGACTACAGTCTATTCTGGTACAAAGCATGCTCCTTGCGATGTGAATTAACGTGTATGTTATTTATAAGTAGGACAATGATGTCAGCATAATGGAGAAGTCACACTGATTGATACACTTTTTTGCCAGGCCATTAAGTTTTCTTTGCTATCAAGTGACAGCTTAACACAAAGTACACTAACACAGGTCATCGCAGCAAACTGTGGAGCAATATCCTACTGTCCAATACTCATGCACC
>NW_017732337.1:203676-208693 GCF_001890085.2 Hipposideros armiger | reverse complement strand
ATATATATATATATATATATATATATATATATATATATATATATATATATATATCGATTCAAAGTCACACCAGGCTTGCTTTCTTGAAAATCATTTTATCACTTTTGATATCAATCAGTAGCTAAAGAAAATTTCTCTGCAATAAACTCTACATTAAGCTGATTTGTAAAGTTAGTGTCAAAATCCTATGGGAATGAATTCCATTCAGTCATGGTAATCTACAGTAGCACTGCTACTGATTTATAGTAAGTAATACTTAATATTTACTCAGGATTTATTAATCTCAGAGCACTGTCTACCAAAACAAACAAACACGCTTGAGTAAAATTGTAAATTCAGCCCCATTGTTACCATGACACCTATAAGGAAAAGAAGAAGCCTGTGTTTCCCTTTCATGGATTAATTCACATTATGTTTTAGGATTTGCTCCCCCTGGTCATCCTGCATCACTCCAGGTGACAGTAAGATGCTCAGTTCCTCCTGAGCAGAGGTTTCTGTAGGGGGTTACCTGCAGTATCTCTTGGGGCTGAGTATGGTGTAGGTATAGAACCCCTCCCCCTCAGTTTATTGGTCAGAAGACATCATATCTGAAGTCCTCACCTCAAGTTAATAAAGTTATAAAATGTCCCTAACTCTATATGTGTTTAGAAACTCTGTGAAAGGATATTAATGCTCTGAGGATTTTAATACGTTTCTTTGTTTGAGGGACTGATATTTTATTGAATATTCAATCCTAGTTAAAGTCTGACTACATTAGATCATGATATTGAACATTCCTCAATGTTGCTTTTATGGAAGGCCTATAAGAAGGATTTAAGTGTTCAAAAGTGGAAATTGATGGCCCTTTCATTGCATAATTTTTAAGGCAGTTAACCTAATAAGAATGAGATATATTTTCGTATGATACCAAGGACTATGGGAAATCTTTTAATTTTATATGTGTCTTTGTTTTCATGTAACAAATGGTCAAGTACTATTTTTATTTTAATGATAAATATACAAAATGCATGACCAATGTGGTAAGCATCCTTTCAGATTGATATGGTGATAAAATTGTTAAATGGATTCAAAATATAAAGAAAACGCTCTGAACACTTTATCTTTTATANTTTTTTTTTGGGGGGCCAGTGACTGAGATACAGATTTGTAATTGCACAGGTTTTGAATGTTCTGCTCTCAGTTTTTTTTCCCCTAATAAACCCTATAATTTTTTTTTATTAATTTTGCAGATAGTGAAGGTCTATTTCATTACAGAACACATACCTCTCTTTGCAGTTGGTTGTGTCAAAAGCCCAATCCAAACTACCTCAGAGAAAATGAAAATGCATTAAATCATACAACTGGCATGTTCAAGCATTTTGCTGGCTTTATGTTGCCATGAGTAAAAAAAAACCAAAACAGTTTTTTAGGTATCTATGTCTCTTTTTTTCATCTCTTTGTTTGACTTTTTTCAATAGACTTTAGCTTGAATGCACACTTTCTCTATAAGGCAAATTAATGGGCATTGTCAGACTCGGGCTTGTTCTCATGTTGTCATGATATGTATCAGTCTGGGTTTCTTTGCAGGACAGAAATGGCACAGTCAAAAGGGATGATTAAAGGGACTTAAATAAGGAAGCTATTTGCAAGTTACAGGTTGGTTAAGAGACAGCTACAAAGGATGCTGGGAATGCTGGGCTACCATGGAGGATGCCATTTGCACCCCTAAGCTGAAGGAAGAAATGAAAGGACAGGCTGCAGAACCAGTGGGTGCTGCCATTGTCAGAGAGCATCACCACACTGAATATGGGGACTTGCATAGAAAAGCAGCCACTGCTAAGTTGCAGCCCAGAGGGAGAGAACTAGGGCAATAGATATTCCAACTTCTCTTTCTCCATTCTCTCTTCTCTTCCAGTGCTTCCCATGAGCCAAACCCAACTAAATATAATGAAATCAACTGGTGCAGGCCAGAGAGGTCAGCTTCCAAGGGTAAAGAGTAAGGTGGGAATTATGTATTGAGGGAAAAATGGAAACTATCCCACATGCCCAATTTATTCATTTGAATAAAAAGATAATTTTCTTCCAGCAGTCATATGTGATTTTTAGGAAAGATTCTAATCGGCCCTACTTGGACCATACGTCCACCCATGGCCAGGGGAATTCGGTGTTCTGGGTGTGTAGCTGTCAGTGTGAGTGTTGAGACAGTGTGATGAACACCGTGGCCAAAAGCTCATAGATGGGGGAGGAGTTTTCAAAGAAAACACTTTTAGCACCCAAGAAGCTAACAAATGTGAGAGCAACATGATGGATCCTTTGCTGGTTTTGAGACACAGGTTCTCCCCGACAGGTGGCTTAGTCCAGTAGATTCCATAGATTCCAAGTATTTTGCCCTTACACCAGTCAAATGATTCACTTTTCCACCGAGAAGGAGGGATACATACTGGGGATGGAACAGCATGTATACGGCAGGTATTAACCATAGTACTTTCCTTTGGGAAGATGAGCTAAGTCTCCTTTAAGGAAATGCATGGCAGATAGGGGAAGACAGTACCTCCTCACACCTCAATAAGTTTTATAACCTTAAAGTGTAACCCAACGCCTAGTAAAGAACAGCTGGTCAATGAATGTTTTATGAAATGGTTAATTATTAGAAAAACAGTTTCCAAGCTGTATTATGTGTTTACAGTTCCCCAGGTAGCTGAGGAAAAGGAAAAATAACCTGCTTTAGACCATGTAGTACCCAAATATACACTCGCCATGCTTACCACTTTTCTCTTATGGAATGAAGGTTTGTATTAACTCCAAATCAATACTAAAAATGGAAATGATTTGCTGTTAATAAATTTATTTTAATCAATAGTTAATGGTACAGAAAAAAATGCAGTAGTTTGTAACTACTATTCCAATGTAAATACTTAAACTGTTTTTCAAGTAGGACCTGTGCCTTTGATTTGATGCAAATAACGATACAACAACAAATTTTTTTAAAAAGCCACTATATGAATATAATGGATAACACATGGGTTTCTCTCCCTGTCCCTCCTTTTTTCCCACAGTAATTTGTACCTGGAGAGAGCTTTTGAATGTCTTAGTACCGTCAGTTGCTCATAATTTCTTTTTAGCATTTTGAGAATGCAAATTGAAATGTTTCAGTGGTGGGAGAACTGAGAAATACAGGCGGGGCTCATGGAAATTTGGTGAATGGCCTAGAACACTTGGCTCATAAATGGTCAACAGGTTCAATTTCTCCTAAATGACTGTTTTTTTTCCCCCTTTAATTTGCTTTTTAAACAATTGTTGTCCAAGACTTACCATTTCAGGAGTGCTGAGGGTTTTCCATTTAGATACTTTGGTGGGCAGAATATTCACTTTCTATAAGAGAGAATAGTCGCAGTGTGTTCTTTGAAAAAAACTCAGCCTCCCATTCTATTGTGAATAAAACTCATTTAGTGGGTCCCTCTTGAGTTAAGCTTAGCAGGGGATTGTGGCTTTCTTCTGTTCAGTTCTTACCTAGATCATTTTATCTCTCTCTGTATGGGTATTGTTTTTTAAGATGCCTTCTACTTTGGAGTAGAGCATTTCAGTCTTAGAGCCTGAAAAGAGTTGATGGGAATGAAATAGGTGGCGTTTTTTTAGTCACTGATAGAATAACTTTTAGCCCCTCTCAAAAGGACATCCAAGACTGAGAGATCCACTAGTTGGTATCTAGAAAAAACAAATTCAGGCCTGTCTCTGTTACTAAGAAAGAACACACTCCTCACCAGTATCTGCTCTTTTGTCTCATTGATGACACCCATTTTGACAGGTGTGAGGTGAAATTTCACTGTGGTTTGACTTGAATTTCTCTGACAATTAGTGATGTTGAGAATCTTTTCATGTGTCTGTTGGCCATTTTGATATCCTGTTTGGAGAAATGTCTATTTAGTTCTTCATCCCATTTTTTAATTCAATGTTTTTGTTTTTGTTTTTTGAGTTGACTTAGTTCTTCATATATTTTGGATATTAACCCCTTATTTGATATATGGTTTCCATAAATTTTCTCCCATTCTGTAGGTTGTCTTTTTATTTTGTTAACAGTTTCTGTTGCTGTGCAGAAGATTTTCAGCTTGGTGTAGTCCTGTTTGTTGATTTTCTTTTTCTTTTGTTGTTTATGCTTTCGGCGTCATGCTCAAAAACATCATTGCCAATACCAATATTGATGAGCTTCTTCCATATGTTTTCTTTTAGGAGTTTTATGATTTCAGGTCTTACGTCTTTGATCCATTTCAAGTTAATTTTTATGAGTGTTGTGAGGTAAGGGTCCAATTTTATTGTTGTGCATGTGCTTCTCCAGTTTTCCCAGCACCATTTGTTGGAGAGGCTGTTCTTTCCCCATTGGGTGTTCTTGGCTCTCTTGTTGACTATTAGTTGACTGTATATGCTGTGGTTTAATTCTGGGTTCTCTATTCTGTTCCACTGGTTGATGGGTCTATATTTTTGTACCAGTACCATGTTGTTTTTATTACTATTATTTTGTAGTATAGCTTGAAATCTGGAATTCTGATTTGGCTTTGTTCTTTTTTCTCGGGATTGTTTTTGCTATTTGGGATCTTTTGTGGTTCTATACAAATTTTAGAATTATTTCTTCTATTTCTGTAAGAATGGGGGTAAGCATGATGGTGTTTAAGGGTACAAACTTGCAATAAGTAGTAAATAAGCATAGAGATCTAATGCACAGTATAATGCATATAGACAATGATATTGTATTATAATTATGTAATATAAACATCACTACATTGGTGATTACATTACAATATATAAATGTATCAGAGTAATACATTGTGCCCCTTAAAGTTATAAAATGTTACATGTCAAATTTATTCAGTTAAAAGAAAAAGTAGAACACAATCTTGTCATTAAAAAGGTGAGAAAACTCTTTCTGGCACTTTTTTTTTTTTTAATTAGGGAATTAGGGGGATGGGAACAGCGCTGGGGAATTGGGGGAAGGGGAACAGACAAGTTGCTGTTGTTTTGTTCTTCAGTCTAGTTGTGGAGGACA
>NW_017732337.1:192149-201596 GCF_001890085.2 Hipposideros armiger | reverse complement strand
AATAATAATAATTCCTCTCTTTGCCATACCTGTTGCCTTGACAAAATGGATGCTGACTAGCTAATGACAATACAGTTTGAAAATAATGGTTCACATACTTTATTAAATCCTTAGAGATAGAAGGAATTCATCAAGAGTATCTGATTAATTTTCTTGTTTCAAGGCAGCACTGTATCTTACTTAGTGTTACAGACAAGTAGGCTGTCTTTTATTTGAAGGAAAAAGCAACTGTAATGTTCCCCTAATAATGGATTATGAAGTCAAATTTCAAGAAATATTTGGAGAAAAAGAAACAGATTAAGTTCATCTAACATAAACAAAAACAAAACCTACTTGTTGCTGTTGATGAGTTCTATCAAACTTAAATGTTAGTTCACTGTGGGTTATGCTAAAATTTCCAGGTTTAACTGGTTACTGGGACTTTACTTGCGTACGTATTTATTGAGCTCTGACTAGGTTTAGGATATATTAGGTACTTTTGAGTAAGGTGAAGAATATGCAGCCATGGTTTCCTTGCCCTCATCTACAAAGGACTGGAGAAATAAATAATGTGTAGCGTCTCAGACAATAGCTACCTAAGTGCCCTGAGCAGGGTGGAAAGGAAAGGCCAGGTCGTTGGGATTAAACATTCCATCAGTGGTCCTTTATTGTTGGATTTTTTTTTTAAACTCACAAAGACATAAACAAGAATACACATTGTGGGGGTTTAAAGAGAAAGATTAGTAGTTAGTGATGACAAGTAAAACAGCACTGAAATACTTTCAGGCAATACATACGGCAAGAGGAGAAGGAGGAGGGAAAAAATATTTTGTTACATTTACTATTAAGAGTAGCAACAACACATATCTGTATTAAATGTATTGATGTACTACAATGGATTTGAAGCATTTTAAATGCATTTTACATGCATTGACTCATTCAGTCCTCAAAATAACACTAGGGGTTTGTTTCCCAATTTTGTAGCCAAAGGAAAATGAGACTTAGAGGTTGAAACACTTACCTAAAGTAGCACTGGTGGTGAGTGGTAGAGCTCACATTGAGATCCAATAAATCCTATAAACATTAGAAAGGAGCAAAATTCATTTTGCCTGAATCCTACAACACATGAAGAGGTTACCAGTAGGAGCTAAGAGTGGAGACATTTTTTGAGGGCTGTGGTGTGTAAAACACTGCTCTCAAATCTGTGTGATGTGGAGAACGCTACTTAAAGTGTGGTCCGTGGACTTCTGCCAGTGATGTTGATTACTGCTAGGTGGCAATATAAGTACACAACTTAAGAATCAGTGCTTCAACACTTTCATGACAATTCAGCAGTGATTTTATGAGGTGTGACAATTAAGTTCACAAACTTGTTGCAGCAATGTTGCTAACCTTTTTTGATATTAGAGGGATTATTCATTATAAATTTGTACCAACTGGACAAACAGTTAACCAGGTTTACTATTTGGAAGTGCTGAAAAGACTGCATGAAAAAGTTAGATGAACTGAACTTTTTGCCAACAATTCATGGCTCTTGCATTACAGCAATCACCAGCTCACACGGCACTGTCTGTGAGGGAGTTTTTAGCCAGTAAACAAATAACTGTTGAAACACCCTCCCTACTCACGTGGTCTGGCCCCCGATGACTTCTTTCTTTACCTGAAGATAAAGGAAATATTGAAGGGAAGACATTTTGATGACATTCAGGATATCAAGGGAAATACAACAATACCTCTGATGGCCATTCCAGAAAAAGAGTTCCAAAATTGCTTTGCAGGGTGTATTAGGTGCTGGCATTGGTGCATAGCTTCCCAAGGGGAGTACTTCGAAGGTGACCATAGTGATATTCAGCAATGAGGTATGTAGCAGTTTTTCTGAGGTGAGTTTGCGAACTTACTTGTCCAGCCTCATATGTCTGTTGAATCTAATAAAAAATAGGCTTGTATTTTGCACTTTTAAAAATTTTCATATTTCTAGATTTATTTTTAGTGTGTCTATAAATAATGATCAATAACAGATTGAAACATTTTAAACAGCAACAACAACAGAAAGGCTGGTATTTTATTGTATATAGTTTGAGAACCACCAGTGTAGAATAAAGACCATCCTGGTTTCTCTCCATTTCTATTATTATATCAATAGGTTTAATATCTACCTAGTAAGACTGTTGCCAAATTTAAAAGCAGGAGCCTATTAGCTTGCATCCAGCACTGTGTGTAGCACATGGTAGATTTTTAATCAAAGCCAGCTAGACAGGTTACCAGAAGAATAAAAGTCAAGAATTGCTTAACAGCGTTTTTATTGCCTTTCACTCCAGTGAACGTTTTGGTGGGAGGAAGAGCACTGAAGCACAACCTTTTTTTAGCAGAGCCTACTTCAGCCAGTCCGTTTTTATAATTTGATCCCAGGGAAACGAGGCAAATGAGATTTAAAAAAAAAAAAAGGCCCATGTCAAGGATTTCTGCCGCACCCCCTTTTCTCCCCCTCAAAAAAACAAAGTGGCGAAGAATTTGAAGTTTAGATGGATTCAGATCAATCTTCTGCAGTAGTTTACAGTGAAGATTGATGCTTTAAAATGATGACTCGGGTGCTCAGAGAGTTACAGCTGTTCAAAGAAAGGCCCTGGTGCTCAGTGCCCAGAACTTCCCCACCAAAGGCAGTCGCGGGAGGCGTTAGCTGCTGCCTTTGGGGATTTCAACCTGATGTGCAGCATGTTTGCGAGGCCTTTCTTCTCGACAGCGTCAATGCCTTTGAAACCCCTTCTCTACCCTTCCTGGATTCCTCTTGATATCTTTTTCCTCAGCAAAACTTCTTGCTTCTAAGATATGAATTTCCACATAGCTTTCATAAACTATTCTAGAAAGAGTCTTTCATAGAATATTGTGGTCCAAATGCCAATGTATTTCAGCAGTTCTCTGTGCCACGTGCCTGGAAGACAGAATTTTCCCTTCTGTGCTTCAAAATGACTTTTGTTGGCCATATCCCTTCATCCTAAATTCTGAAACCTTAATGAAAGTCATCGCATCTAGGATTTTAAAGTAGAAAAATGAATGAGTGTTTTGTAAAGATTCACTGTGTGCCTGCTATGTACAAGAAATTTTGCTGGGAATATGGAGAGTACAAATATGGGTCACCTACTCATTCAGCATTTATCGGAAAGGTCACTGTAATACACATTAGGAATAATCCTAAAGCATGTATGAATATACAAACTCAAAAATAAATACAAATTGAAGTTCTATTGTTTCCTTTCTGCACACGAATGGGTCTTCTGGAATATCCTTAGGCAAGCGTACCCCACTGTAAAACCTGCTCTTCAAAGATGAGATCATACAGGTATTGCCCAATACATCACAAAGTAGAAAATTCTGTATCATAAACATTGCTGGTGAAATAATATGGAGTGATAGATGTGAGCTATTATTTCAAACTGAATGTATTCCAAGCATTTGCTGCACAGGACTGGAAATTAAATTCCAGCTCTGGAAATTAAAACAACAACAAGGAGAAATGATTACGACACTATAGTGTGATGATTAAGAGCAGAAGTCAGCAAACTCTTTCTAAAAAAGCCTGCGAGTAACTATTACTATTTTTGGCTTTGCAGGCCACAGTGCCTCACCTCTGCCAAGAGCAGCATGAACGCACCCAGCCACAGGCAGTAGTTAACCAATGGGACTGGCTGTGTCTCAGCATGCCGCTGGCTGCAGCTTGCTCAGCCCTGATCTCAATTCCCAGCCTTTGGAATCATGGCAGGTGATGAATTCTGGTCTCAGTACTGGATGTGTGGTAATGTGCCCTGGTTTTCACAGTGAGTTCCCAGTAGGTGTCACCTAGGAACTAGTTAGAAATGCAGAATCTCAGGCCCTGCTCAAGGTCTATAGATTTAGAACCTGCCTTTTAACAAGCTCCTCAGGGTATTTGGTTGTACATTATAGTTGGAGAAGCACTGTGGTAGATAATAGTGATGGTTATGGTGTATACCACATAGGGTTATGCAGTTATGTGGTTGAGATGATACTCATAAAGTACTTGCCGTAATATTAGAACCAAAATAGCTGCTCTCTCAATTTCTTGCTCACCCATCCCTGTGTTAGGGCTTCTCAAAGAGCTCAGAGTCTAGTGGGGTGAAGGAGGGCACTATATGACATTGCCCTTGAATAATGAGTAGGATTTAGTCATGGAGTGATAGGAGCTACAACATATTAGGGGCCCTGCAAATTGTTTAACCGTAAGTCATAGAGCTGTACTCCCAATAATGAATTAGTAAGTGTTTTTTTGTGTGGAATCAAGTAGTGGGAGAAATATAGATTTACCTCCTGTTGACTTTTTTTTTTTTAGTCCTTTTGAAATCATGAGTTGTTGGGTTTTTTTTTTTTCTTTTTCATTGCTTGGCTGTGGTAATTAGAGCTAATAGATGTTATCCAAATGGGATAACTTCCATCTTTGAAGTAAAAAAGGTATAGAGATACCATGTTTGAGCAACTTTTGTTTTAAAGATGTAAGCCAAAAAAGTATCCCTAGTTAATCAAAATTTAAATAAACACAGATGTTATATTCTTTTAATATTTGTTATAGGATATTTAATAGTAGTAATAAAGTGAATCATGTTTTCTATATTTAACTGTCTGGATTATGTTAAGGTAATCGTCCAGACCATAGCCTGCATGCCTCTTTTTTCTCAGAGGTACGCCTTCTCTAAAGACTGTTAACATTGTTAGGTCACTGCTAAGCAAGAGTATGACCGAACATCGTCTAACAGTCACTTTGCCTTCTGTGTCTCCTTTGTCAGATGTTAAATGAGAATAATACCTGTTCTTCTACAGATAATGTGGAGACAGATGATAAAGGTCACTGTGCTCTTTCAAAGAATGGCACTATATAAATCCAACATAGCATTAAAATCGAAATATCTTATTTCAACCTTTTAAGCAGAGGGCAATGCCTATAAGAAGCAAAAATGGAGAACTGTCTAAATGCCTGGTGAATTGGCACAATTCACATTTTTTCTTTAGAAAAGCAATTCAAGTTGACCCGGGAGTATGTTCCACCCAGGGCTGGGTGATTCAACATTACACCTATTAGGCTTCGAATCAATGTCTGAGGGTAAGTACCAAAGAGAGGGCTGTGAGGGACAGGAGAAGGATTTAACTGGTATAGAGATCTGGATTCAGATAAATCAGCCTGTGACTGTAGGACAGTTTTGAGGGGGTGATAGAACAGAAAGTTTGGAGGTACATGTTGAATAGAGGCTCTGGCAAGTAATTTATAAAAAAAATAATCACAATTATGTTATTTAATGGTTCTCCTAGCTCCGCCCATGTTGGAGTGCTGTGAGAATCCCAGATGGTCATGCGCATGAGAGAACCTTGAATAATTCTTGATAAGGAGCAAAAAGTGTTTATTCATGTGTTCTCATAGCTGCAATTCTGATGCCAGAGTTCATTTAATGAATGGCATTTATGTGAAACAAAGTGTTTTGGATTTTCTTAATGCAGCCATCTTAATTCTTTGTCTCCATTGCCCCTAAGCTTCTAAAGAGAATTGCTCAATAGCATCCCAAAGCTGTCCCTTTGTCATATGTTTTAGAGTGCATCCAATCCACTTCTTCCCCTCCCACTCACTCCAAAAACTTCTCCAAACTGCCTTTTTTCTCCACAAAGCTCCTCCAAAAAATGTGGTCACCCACCACTTTGGTGTTTTCAAGGTCGATAGACATTCTTTTGAAGCCTAATCAGATTAAGCCACTCAGCATTTTTGACACTGTTAAGTGTTTTTTTTCTTCACAAAACACTTTTCCTTTGGATTCTGAAATACCAGTTTCCCTTTGTCATCTTTGGCCCTCTGTCTCCTCGCTGTCTAGACTTCGCTTTGGAAATATCACTCATAATCATGAAGTTATTGACCAGTGAGCATATGAAAAGTCCAAAACATAGATGTCTCGGTCAGATTTTCATTCTGAGCTTCACGTTACTTACGTGGCATCTTTTCTTAGCTGTGTTATAGGCAAATGAAATATAGCAGGTCCAATATAAATTCATGAATATGGCACACTACTTTTGTTATCTACTGTACTCTCCTAGAATGGAATATTCTGTTTTAGCTTCATCTTACCTTGTAATTAGACATTAAAATATATGGTGATTTTATTGCCTTTCCACTCTACCAGATTATAAATGGAGATGTCTTCTGGTTTTTTAATTGTCCTTATGTGCCCTATACCTGCATAAGGACTGATATATAACTGGCACTCAAAATGGTTAGCAAACGAATTAATCAAGTTCAATGAAAAAAGCATAGGCTCAGCTACAAAGTCACAAAGAAGTGACATGGATTCCTAGGCTTCTACTTGTACCTGTGTTACTTGAAGTAGTTATATATCTTCTCTGAGTCCCCCTTGCCACCTTAGGGCTTACAGTAGAGTCCTTGTAAAGGTATAAATGATGTCCTACGACCAGTGTCTACCACAGTGCCTGATACGAAAGCATAGTAAATGATCTTATGTTAATTCATCACGTCTTCCCTAGGACTATTCATTTTTATCCCCCACTGATCCAATAATGTATAAGTGGCCACTGTGTGCAAGATACTGTCCTAGGTGCTGAAAATCCAGCAATGAACAAAATGGACCACATCTCTACTCTTGAGATTCGTTATGTTTTCATAGGGGTAGACAGGTACAAAATAAGTAAATACATTTACTAAATTTTGAATATGTTCTCTATGAGGGCTAAGGGGAAACAGAAAACTTGTTCTGATAAGATTCCATCTGAGCATGCTGAGGGACTGTATCATGCCAAAACATGGAGGGTATTGTGGCAAGAGTACCCAGACCCAACCGGACCGGAATTGGCGTGGTTTTTGAAATGTGTGGGGCCACCCTCCGTTCCGGCTGGAGAAAAATGGTTGTTTTTGGAGGAAGGTGGTTGTGTAAAGTTCTGGCGGGTCTTAATAAAACACTGGAGTCCTCTCTGGGGGTGATGGGAGCTATGGGTGGATTTTAAACAGACTTAGATTTTAAACAGATCATCTGGGCTACTTTCTGGAGGAAAACCCCAGGCGAACAAGGGCTGAAAAAGGAAAATCAGAGAGGAGTGTATGAAATAGTCCAGGCAAGAAGTAATGGAGACTTAGTTTGGGACATTCTCAAAGGTGGTTCCTGGAACAAAGTCAACATCAATTACCTGGATCCCCCCTCCCCGACTGGCTTTCTGAAGTAGAGACTCTATAGGTACATGACACCCAGGAACCTGTTGTAACCAACCTTCGAGGAAATACTGATGCTCACCAACATTTGAGAACTACTGCTCTGGACACTGATAGTTTTGAAAGCAGTAAGAAGTGGTCAGATTCCTGATACATGCTGAAGGTAGAGCTAATTGGATTGATTTATGATTATATGAGAGGTATGTGTGAGAAAAGGATAATAGGGAGGTTTTTGAACTAATAAACTGGTGGAATCAAGTTACTACATGCTGAGAGAAGACCTTGGGAGGAGCAGTTGAAATGGGGATCATTTTAGCTCTAGGTATATTTATCTCATGTGTCCATTAGGCATCCAAAGGGTTGTTGAGTAGACAATTGGGTGTTCAGGTCTGGAGTTTTTCAAGTCTGTTTTCTCTTTAATAAATCCATTTAAGTTGTTACATGGAGACTGATCTATTGCTATTTTGGATTTTTTTATTCAAGAAGTGAGAGTAGAAGAGTGCCTGTAGAGATGAAAGAACTGTCTAGGGCAGCATTTTTAAAATTAGCTCAAAAAGAAACGTGAATCCTTAAATTTGACTAAATCCTTCAACTTGTCATATGCTCTATCAGTAAATCATCTGATAGACTCTCTTAAATGACTAAGTGTATATCAGTGAGCCCAGAAATGAAAATCATTTCATTATTACTTTGAAAGACAAAGGTGTCACGGGCATTTCATATCCTTAGGTAGCACTCTGTATCTGATTTAAGAGCTTGCTGAGGGGCTGGGTTGCTTTAGAAGTTCATAGAATGGCATTTTTATGGAGATGCTACTGAGGATCCTAATAGTCTGTGAAACCTGTTTTTCATCAGACCTTTTCAGCAATTGCTTGTCCCAATTTGCACCCATCAATTTAATTTTGAGCATCCCAGGCTTAAAGTTGTATTGGTGGCTGTTATGTAAGGTCTTCTATAAATCAGATGCCTGAATGATGTATCATGTTATCCAATTTTCTGTTTGAAATACATTGTATTTCTATTTAAAGAGTCAAATATTTGTTATTTTTTCAACTAACAATATGTCTGAATTTATAATGGATAGTTTTATTTAGACCTGTTACAGAATTAACAATCTAAAGCAATGGCATTATTCTTTACCTAACTGTAAAGAATAGTAGTTGCATAGTTCTGCCTTGAATTATAATTTTGATATATATTGATGCTCTAGAGATTCAATAGTGGCAAACTTAGAAAAAAGTGTTGGAACCAGAATAAATGTTAGAGCTAATTACTCTAGGTATCTTGGAACTTAAACAAAGGTTTGTTCAGTTCAACTAACTTTTTTTTTGCTGAGTACTGAAGTAGGAGTGGAGTGGTGGGCATAGCAGGTGGTAACTATTAAGTAAAAAATCCTTGGAGGACCTCCGAGACCCCTTTAAGCCTCTTACTGAGGAGACATGTAGTTGGTCAGACTATCTACCTTCTCATCTAGATGTGAAGTGTACCAGTCCCCTGAATGATGGATTTGTTCAATTGTTTAAAGTCATTAAAGGCTATTCAAACACAATAGAAATGTCACCATACTTTAAAGATGCAAATTTATGAATCAAATATAAAAATGTGTTTAATTTAATAATTAAATATAAATTCATTAATATAAGTTAATCGAACATTTTAAATATATTGCAATAATTGATAATGAAATAAAGATGTGATAAAAATTGTTAGGGCAAACTTTGAACTGTAATGACATGGCTTTATATTGGTAAGGATAAAGCTTCTTCCTGGGTCAAAAATTTGCTAATGATTTTTTTTGTTTGTTTTGAAGAAAGATCCGTTGATCCTAATATGTCTAATGATTGTTAGTGGTGTGTGCTCATGACTGTTCATAGTTCCTGGATACCCTCGTGTGTCCTTCAACTGCCTTGCACTGTGCACTGTAACATTTCCGCTCACATCCAGCTTAGCTCACAGCTGCTCCACTGGATATTAGTTGCGTGGACATGCAGCTGGCATCGTGCTTCATGTGTTGCAGGGAAGGTCTCTCTCCTGCTTCTGGCCTGGCTCTGTGAGATGACTGCCATTCAGTGTGCAGTGGCACTCAGAATCAATGCTTGTGAAAATGCTTCAGGTGATGGATGTGTTTTGCGTACCTCTTCCATGGTATCCTCTACTTCTCTGGACATGGCAAGGCTCACTTTCAAGTGCAGCTGGGAATGTGAACAGGAGCTATGGCAGGAGTGTTTTGTTTTAGTTATTATTTATTTATTTATTTATTT
>NW_017732337.1:185366-187274 GCF_001890085.2 Hipposideros armiger | reverse complement strand
TACCTATTTCAAAGGTTGTGGGAATTAGATGATTATAGAAATATAAAATGATTTTATTAGTATTGATATGAAAACACTCTACTGGTGGACCAATATTGGCTCATACATATAAGAGAGACAACATGGTGAGTGGACAAAGCAGTGGAATAAACCTAAGTTCTGCAGTCAGACAGGCCTGGATTCTCTACTGCTTAATAGCTGTATGTTCTTGAGCAAAGTACTTAACATCTCTGACCCTCACTTTTCATAGCTATTAAAATAATAATGACCACTTCTAGTTAGCAGTCATACTGGGAAGATCAATGTGGAATATCTAGCAATAAATTAGTGGTGATTCATAGGAGCTGTCATTGCCATTACTCAGTCCAGTTGCCAAGGGTTTAGCACACTTTCCCTGCTCCTGGGCCATAGACTTGACTGTGCTACACAAGGGACTCTTGCTGGAAGGAAAAGTCAATCCTTTTTCTCTTAATGGTTGCCAAAATTTGGGAATGTGTGAAACTCGCTGCCAAGAGGGACATTCACTCTAATATGCCTTGAAGGAGGACTTAAGAGAATCTTCAAATCAGAACATCTCTAAGTAGGAAACTAAAATGGATGATGAAGTCAGGAATTTGATATTTAAATGGAATTTAAAAATGGCTATAGGGTACATTGATTGTAAATGGTTGTTTACCTAGAATGAGGCATTTTGTTTTGTTTTTTAATGGCCACATTTGTGCTAGTGATCATAGAGGGCAGTGTATGGTCTTGGAAAACTCATGATTACAGTTTTCACATTTAAAAAATACAAAATAGGGGTTGTTGAGTGAATCTCTTTGTTCATTCTTTCCACCTCTGAAAGTCACCCAGAGCTATGGTGGATCCTACAGTTTTACTGACTTTCCATTCCTAGGAGCACCAGTGGTGCCAGTAGGAATACCAAGACCAGATGACAACCTCCTCCCTTGCCCCATACTTTTTTTATTTATTTTTATTTTATTTTAGCTGAGCCATCCTGCCACCTTTTGGCAGCTCAATAGCAGCTCAGCTCGGGCTGGGAATCAAACCGGCAACACTGTTGCCCAGAGCTCACACTCTTGAGTGAGCTCTTAACCAACTGAGCCATTCGGCCGGCCCCTCACCCCATACTTTTGATGCAAAGACTGAAGGATTGGAAAATACTTCTTAGAACAACGCGTAGAGCATGGAACGGTTTTTTTGTAATAACTTAGTTAAGACTTTTCCAAATGGTCTAAACTTATTGGGTGGAGATGACAAGCTGAGAAGATGTATTTCAGTGTGCACGTACAGCTATTTTCTTACAAGCAGCAATGTGTACAGTTGCCAATTCGTTATTGCTCTTGCTCAGAAGGAAAAGGTCAGCTTTCCTCCAACCAAAAGCAAATGTCAATTATAAAAATTATGAGTGCACTTTTCCTTACTTTTGATTTAACTTTGCAGTTTTTTAATGGTTTTGCTAAAAAGTATATCTTTTGAGTAAATCCAATTTCATTTGCTACAGTTATTTCGACGTATTCACCCAATGCCTCACATAATTTATTAGCGAAGGGGCTAGCATAAAATCTATAGGAGAGAAAATAGGATAAAGAAATATTATAAATAAATCACCAATTCATAAAATCAGTGAGAAAGGTATTAAAAGTATAGACTTCTGATATTTTATAAGTTTCTTGCATCAGCTGAGGAATTCCATGTAATAAAGTGTTTTGTATACCCAGTTCTTAAAACTGTTTGTGTTGCTTCTTGAATTCTCCAAACAGATATTCATTCTCTTAATAGTATTCATTCAACCAAAAAGCTGGCTAGGAGCTGTGGGAGAATCAGAAGAATTGTATGTATCTAACTTCTTTAAGCAGAGTTTTTGGGGGAATTTATGCATAGGAAAATTAAAATTGAAGGCAGTGA
>NW_017732337.1:150357-184876 GCF_001890085.2 Hipposideros armiger | reverse complement strand
TAATTTGCATTATGTACAAATTAATTGATGCACATTCTTCAGCTCTGCATAAGGGTAGAGGAATTTACAGGTTAATGGGTATCAAAAGATTTATCTGTGGATCCAGCAGTGACCTGCTGAAAGGACCTATAATAGAGCAACCAATGGATTTGTTAAATGTTGATAACTAAGTGGACTGTCTTGGGGCTTGAACATCCTCTAGATTTTTCCAGCAACACAAAGAGATAACAACTGCAGGCAATAGAACCACAAAAAATCATTTCTACCATTTGATATAAGGTGTTTATTATTTTCATCAAACATAACATATAAAATACCTTATAAATGACTGCGAAACACATTAGGAAGTACCTCCTGGTGTGCTTATGCTCGTCCATTTTGAAAATTTCCCTTTGCTGCAGGCATCAAGAAATGACCTTTTTGGCAGCGTCTGCTCCCTTTTGGATCTACGCTGTCACCCAGAGGCCCATTATCTCATTAAATCATTGATGTGCAGGAGAGGAAATGCAGTTGTGAATAGCAAAATCTCGCAATTTGTTTTTGATACGTTCTACCTTTTTGACAAAAAACACATTTGGAGTAAAACACATAAATAACTTAATTGAAGTCAGTCATTTAATGTCAGAAATGAGTGTTTTTGACAATATGGTGCAGACTGAGTTTAAAAGCTCAGAATAACTTTAGAAGCTCTGAAAGATACAGTAGCTACTTTAGGTTACTTTATACTTTATGTAAAGTTTCTGCCTCAGCACAATGTAGGAAAGTGCTTTCCTGACCAATTTGCAACTATCAGACACAAAGCAGTCACATGGTGTCACTTGGCTACTTGGAACATCAGTTTTCCCATTTGTAAAATGGGAAAAGGTAATTGAACAAAATAAAGATTTCTTTTAAGTCATGAAATAAGGGAATCGATGACACGTCATTGATGATATGTCAGATGGGAATTTAGTTACAAATCCCTGAGTCAACTTTTTCCATGGCCGATTAGCCACCATCAGGACAGACCTCCTTAATATGTATAGGTCCTTGTTTAATTTTAAATAAGACACATTTGTTGTTCTACCAATAATGTTGAGAGCAGAGGTTTTAGTTACAACCTCTTACCTTAACTTGGAATCCACTACTTTCTACAATAGTTTTGTGTTCTTGGGCAATTGACAGTCATTTTGTACCTCTGTTTTTCTATGAAATGGTTTATTGAAAGGCTTAAATAAGATGATGTATGTTAGATGACAGAATACTGACTGATGCTTAGTGAGTGTTCAGAGTTAGGTCCTTTTGCTTCCTTTGTGTTGGTGTTTTCAGTTGCAATAACCTTTGACCATGGGCATCCGGTACATCCACACATCCATCACTTGCAATCCAGAGGCAGCTTCTGGGGCTCTGAGAACTATGCCCGAGTCAGAAAACTGTTAACATTTGTGAGAAGGGGGGTGGTTATGTTTACAAAAGCCCCACTGTAATAATTGTGGTTAATCAGAAAGGTGGGTCCTCTTCTACTGTCTCCCAATATTAAGCTTCAAAGAAATTGCTGAGTTTTTAAACTATGATTTAGGAGGGACATGTCGAACACTGCCAGTCAATGTCCTTTGCTTGGGGACTTCAAGCAATTAACTTTTTAAAAAATTTTCTAGGGAGGCAACTAAAGCCCAATTTGATTAATTGACTTTTCAAAGTCATTCAGACACACAGTGGTAGGGAGGGTAAATATTACTGGGTGGATGGTATGGACGTGTGTACGTGTGTGTGTGTGTGTGTGTGTGTGTGTGTTGGGATAGAGGGAATTCTTATACTCTTTGTTAAAGTAGTTGTTTTGTTTTTTATAATTTAAGATATTGCCACCAGGTAGAGAGTTGTATGTTAACTGTCAGGGAACCCCTGTGAGCACCTACCGTGTACTAAGAACTATTATAGATGTCGTCACCTATGTTGTCCCATTTAAAGGAATGTGGTTAGAGACTAACAACCAGGGAACAAGCTATTAGCTCAAATATAGGAGCTCAAAAACTGTATTTATGGGATGAAATTGCACGTGTCTTTTTCTTGCTGTATACTAATTAGACTTCTTATCTTACCATCTTTCCATCTTTTTTTTGAATTCTGTAATGATTATCTTTATTCATTCAACTACTATTTATGGAATATCTACTGGACACTATTCTAGATGCTAGAGATACAGCAGGAAATAATATAAATGAGCTCTTTACCCTGAGAGAGCTTTCAATCCAGTAGAAGAGACCTCCAATAAATAAATGGAGAATTAATTTAATGTCAGATAGAAGAGATGGCTCTGTAGACAAGTAACACAAGCTAAGGAAAGCACAGTTCTTTAAAACAATGAACAAGTACGGCAGATGATTTTGTTCAGTTCTCTACACCCAACTACCTAACTGACCATGCAAATTTCATGCAAACCAGGATTGTGTCAGATTATGGCATAATATAGATCATTTTGTTGCAGGGAACCCAGACAAAGAGACAGAACACCAAGGCGTAGGAAGCAACTTTTATTAATGCCGGCACTGCCTCAGCCGATTCACATCCAGAGGCTGAGCCCTGACCCGGGTGGGATTCGGGGCTATATATCCTGAAGTTTCTAGGTTGGCAGCTGAGATTTATTATTAGGACATGTGGCCATTGTGCCAGTTCCTGACTGGCTCCCGGGTGAGGTAGGAATTTGGAAATATTAAACACGGAAGTCTTGCTGATCATACAGTCCAGGAATGTCTTTGTCTGAAGCCTGTGTGAAATCCTTAGTGACCACATGGTCTGGGAAGGCCTTTGTCTAGAGCCTACTGCCACAATTTCACCTAGGACATGGCTTTTGCCTCAGGAAGAATGATCCCAGAACAAGGAGAGACTTAGGAAGTCTTTTAGATCATTGTTAGTTTTCAGATAGAAAACTAAGAATGAACTTAATCGTGACCAAAGAGGCAGGTAATGGCGAAACTAGGCTTAAAATATGTTGCCTATTTCCCAGATATGACACTCTTTTCCCTGCACCAGGTGGATTCCCATCTGGGCTACACTCTTACCTAAACTTAATTATCATATGAAAAAACTTTTAATAGCTTTTGTAGGCAATATAATTAAAACTTAAGGCTACAGAGTTTATAGTTTGGCTCTGCTACTTCTTAGCTATGTAAATTCAGGAAAATAATTAACTTGCTGAGCCTCTATTTTATAATTTCTAAAGTGGGATGTATTAGATATGCTATACATTTTGGAAATGAGTTTATATGTGTAAGTCACTTTGCACAGAGCCTCATGTGGAAAAATGTTAAGAAGTCACTAGTCTTTATTTAATCAAGGACCACTAATTAATAAGCACATTACAATATTTAACACATAGGGGACATTTATTAATGTGTGATGAATAAGAGGGAAAAGCAGGATGTTAATAGGGACCAAAATACTTTTTTTTTTTAATTTTTGATTTGAGGAGTCTGGCCCATCCCTATTGCTTTAATTCTTATCCATCCCTGTAACATATTCTTGGGTTGCCATAGCAGCATTTCTTAGTCTCTAGTATTGGTTTACAGTACTGCCCAACCTAGTAAATGTAAGGAAGCGATGTGCTGAAAGTAAAAGAAGTTTGTACCTTCAACATATTTCAAGAAATTATTAATTGTCCCTAAACCTCTCGAAAGACGGTAAATAGCTTTAATTACCTAACAGGTGGAGAAAAGGAAGCCATGAGCCTCCAGACTGTACCCTTTTATTCAGCTATCTAAGTGGCTTGACTTCATCTATAAATTCATTCATTTGATACTTTCAACTTTCTTTTACAAAGCATTCCTCAGTGAGGAATTCATCACCAAACTGATTCCCTTTCTTTAAGAAAGGACCGAGTTTAATGTTGGTCATTTTACTTTTTCTCCTGTTGCTTTGAATATTTCTTTTGTACAATAAGAACTCATTCACACTGAGTGCACACATTCTAGGGAGCCTGGGACTTTGGGAGATGCAAAACAACATCCTTTCCCACTGATTGCTTGAAAAATAAGTCAATGTTTTTTATTTTATCAGCGATAGACATTTTTCATATTTTGTCTGGAATATATTCTGTATTGTCTTCATGGAATACAAAGATGAGATAAAAATGCAAATTGTCATAAAGAATGGGGTCAGCATTTTGTTTTCAGAGGAAATTATCTCTTTTGTGCCTATGTAGCCATATTTCTTTTTGGCTACTGGTTAAATTTCTTTACCAATTTCTCTTTTGATCCTTTTAAGATGCTCATTTTCTCAAGGGAAAGTATCAAACTTATTAAAAACCCAAATTACTAGTAAAAGAAGCCTTACCTAAACAGAGTAAATTGTGTATATTTTTTTGTTTTTTTTTTATTAAAACTCTAAGAGTATACAAAACTGTTGTATACTGAAAATAATCAGAATAGTTGCTTCTGGGGCTTGGAGAGAGGATTACAATGTTGGTGTAATTATAATGTTATGTATCGCTTAGATCACACAGATGTATGCATTTGTCAGAACTCAACAAATATCGTTCAAGATTTGTGCTTTCCAGTGTATATAAAACTTACATAAAGTTTTCAAAATATTGAACACTAGTTAATTATATACATTTTGAAGTGTTTTAGAGGAAAGTTGACCTGATGTTTACAGGTTACTCTGAAATGCATGAAAAATAACTTAAATTGATTGATGGATAAAAGGGATAGATTTGTGATAAGCAATATAATAAAATGTTAATAGTAAAAACTAGATAATGTATATATGGGTGTTCACTGTGAAATTTTTTTAAACTTTGCAGAATGTTTGAAAATGACCATAATAAAATACTGAGAGCATGTGGAATAAAGCTGGTGAATCAGGGACTAAAGAGAGTTGACTTTTAAGAGAAGTTTGTATTCAGAAGCTATCTATTCCAACTGTATTGAACTTTTTGCTTGACAACTGAACTGAATTGCTTGACAACTGAAGTGGGAGATTTCTAATTTTGGGCTGCTCGGCAAATAAACCCTCATTTATGTTTAGAGCACCCTAAAGCACACGGGTCTTGCTGAAATACGAAGCCTGATTCCCATTAAAGAAACTGAAAGAGATGCCCCTGCAGTTTGCTTGAAGTCCTTGCAGTTTGTGGACATGGGTTAAAGGCTCAGCCAGTCAGACGCGTCCGATCTCAGGCTTTGAACTGAGAGATCCTGAATCAAAAACACAGTATTGAGAACTCAGTTTTAGCAGCAACAACCAGTTTCCAAACACAGTTTTGGCCGTAGTAACAGGCACCTATGTCCGATGCTGGTGGTGAGGCTGGCAAAAGCTGTTGTTCACAAGTGTTGGTAGCGGTTCTCATGGGATAGATCTGTCCCCATGTTGACGTGGTTCTGTCTATTTTCTAAACCCTGCTCTCTGGCTTTCCTGGCATTCCTGGAATTTAATCAATATCCTATAACATTCTAGAATATGTGTGTGTATAAATATTATATGCATGGGCGTGTGTATGGGTGTGCATATATGTAGTTTTATACATATACATGTAGGGTGTGCGTGTTTACATGTGTGTATGTACTGGTACTCATGTGTGTATATATGTATACACACATTTTACATATAAATACACATGTGATATATAGTAATCTATAGTAAACATGTGTGTAATTATACTTTATATATAAATCACTTTTGTGTATATATGTACACATCCACTTTGCTGTTTCTATTGCTTGAAATTAGGACTCTGAAAAATAATATATTAAGTTTATAGTTCTGTAAATCAGTTGTCTTTATGGATCTCTTTCAAGCATCTTCTCTATAAATTTCTATCACACCCACAAAAATACTCTGCTCTCCCCTATCCTAAAGGTACCTCCAGCCAGCTGGCTCCTTAAGGTTCTATTCTGTCCCAACACCACTGGCCAACATCAACTGTGTATACAGCAATCAATTCAGATGTTAACTACCTAGAGTTAGCATAGGCCTCATTTGTTAAGGGCCCAGTCTTCCACAAGAGTGCCCTTATTTCAGATGCCGGCAGCATGTGGAGGGTCTCCAGGCCATCCACACTTCTGACATCCTGGCTATGGACTGGAGGGTTCCCATAAACCCATCAGGTTCAGTAATTGGCTAGGATTACTCCCAGAACTCATATCAGTGCTATCCTTATGATTACAGTTTTATTATAAAAGATATACTTCAAGTGAGATCTGGAAGGGAGCACAGAGCTTCCATGCTCTCTTCTCATAGAGCAGCGGTTCTCAACCTTCCTAATGCCATGACCCCTTAATACAGTTCTTCATGATGTGGTGACCCCCAACCATCAAACTATTTTCGTTGCTACTCTATAACTGTAATTTTGCTACTGTTATGAATCATAATGTAAATATCTTCTTGTTTTCCAATTGTCTTAGGTGACCCCTGTGAAAGGATCATTTGACCCCCAAAGGGGTCGTGACCCACAGGTTGAGAACCACTGGGCTGGAGTCAGGGCATGTCACCTTCCAGGCACATCAGTGTGTTCACCAAACAGGAAGCGCTGTTGAGCCCTGATGTTCTGAGCTTTCACTGAGGTGCCATTGCACAGGCATAATTGAATAAATCATTGGCCACATGATTGAACTCAATCTCCAGCCCCCATCCCCTTTCTAGGAGGTTGTGGGGGCGGGTCCAAGGTTCCAATGTTTTAATCACATCCTCAGCCTTTCTGCTTACCACCCTCCATCCTGAAACTGTCTAGGGGCCTACCATGATCATAACAAATACACTGCCATCATTCAGGAAATGCAAAGGGATTTTAAAGCTCTTCCTAGGAACCAGGGACAAAGACGAGGTACATTCTTTATTATATTACAGATACCCTTTATCAAAATTATTGTGTAGTTGGAAATGAAGACAAAAACAAGTGAACGTTAATAGTGGAGCTGGGCAGCATCCTTCTGTGACCCCCTCCTTCCATCTGAATTGTAACTGATCAATAAGAAACAAACGAGGCCTAAATGTGGAACAAATAAAGACACAGTATGAATCTGGGACCTAATTTAGTGTTACCACATCTTCCCTCTTATATTGGAGGCTGCCATGCGTGTAGGGCAAAGCCAACTTGATCACTTACCCAGTAACAGGTAAAGCAGAATGTTTTAAGTAGGTAGACCGACCTGCTCCAGACATTCTTAGGAAGGAACCCTATCCCCCTCGCCACTGAGATGGTCAATCCAGGTGAACATTGTGCTTACACATAGGCACATCGAACAGGATGTGACAACCAGGCACTGGCCACCACTGTGTTCTTCAATGCAGTAACAATCCACCCTGGTGGAAAATAGGAATCTTTGGATGCTAGTCTCTTTGTCCAATCAGTTTCACTGCTCCTGCAACCTTGGCCTGAAAGGAGTATTATATGGAGAACTATAAACCGTCCCTAAAACATTTTTTTTCTCCTGGGGAGTGGTGTTCAAGTGTCCTCCACTCATCGAAATCTTGAGAACCGCATCAAACTTATCCACTAACAATTAAGTGTCAGTAAAGTACAATGAAATAGGAAAGAATAAGGATTGCTAAAATGAGTGATGGAATGAAGAATCTCCTAGTCACGTTAACAAATAGCAGGGGTGCCAAAAAATGTACACACATGACTTGCATTCATCTTTAATTATCAGCATATATTGAGTATTACAATGTTAATAGTTGTTTCCTCTCTGAAAATGTGTATACATTTTTTTTGGCACCCTCTGTCGTATACTCCCCACTGCGCCCCTTCCTTCATCACACCTGCCAGTTTAGTCTCCATACTCTTGATACTACTAGAAACGTATGTGAGGAGTCATTAGAACTTTTCAATTGGGAACTTCCATGGCCTGGTCTCACAGGTCTTGACCTGTGGCCAATGATTTATTCAGTTATGCCTAGGCAACGAAACCCCAATAAAAGCTCTGAAAATCTTTTGCTCCTCTGCCGCGTTTAACATTTGCATGCACCCTCTTCTTATTGGAACTTCTTCTGTTTTAATTATGACCCAGTGGTGTTTAGATTTGCCATAATGATGACTTGTAGAGATCAATAGGGAGCCATTGAATCTCTTGGAGGAGATGGGCAACTGATGAAAGCCTAATATATTGTATATTCTCAGCTATTATACCCTGATGACAAACATTCAAATGGCAAAGGAACAAAAGCAAAATAAAGCCCGAAACATATGGATTTTGTGTTTTCAAAGCAGCTGTTAATTTCCAAAATTGAAACTGATTACCCAGAATGATTTTTAAATTCTTTACAGAGTTCCCTTATTTCCCCAGTACCAGCTGTTTCTGTCTTCTAGTGATTCAACTCCGTGTGTCATGAATGTTGAAGTGACATGCCGGGAAATGTAATCCATAGCTCTTTGAATGACTGGATAAATAAATGAACAACTTCAAATCGAGTAGATAGTTATTGGTTGGGTTATTTGCATTTTAAAATAATAATATTAAAACCTACATCTGTAAATCCAGAGGGATGCATTTGACTACCTTGCAAATCTAAGTCACTATTCATGTTATACGGCACAATTCCACAGCTCAGCTAGTAGTTTCTAGGATCACATTTGAGCTATCAAACAAATGAACATGATGCCATTAAGAAATGTCTACCAACTCTAAAATTTAGAATCAGATATGAATTTTTTTTCTCACATAGGAATTAATTTCATGTATTATATGTCCCAGGTATTTATGTAGTCTACTAAACAGCAAGGAAGAAATTAGCTAAAGAAGAATTTCCAGGTGAAAATATATGCCCTTAATTTTTTATCTTACTCTTCAGTGAGACTGTAATTGTAACTACAGTGAAGAAAGCTGTTAGGAAGTATTTTTAGGTGCCATTAAAAAAACAAAACATCTGAAATAGGTAATAACCACACGATGGACTTCATTTGCTTATACTTCAAGAAGGGTTCAGAATCTGTTTGGGCTCCTTAGGGTGATGGGCTATACATGATACATTTTCCATTTAAGGAGGAGATGAACCTTGGTGTGCATGCGGGTTAGATGAACAGGGCTTTGTCTCCTACTGAGAAACTATGCAGACACTGCCATACTTAAAAAGCTGTGAAATATGTTCCTTGATGCTCCTGGGCCTATCTTTATTCCAGACCTTATTCTGAAGTCTTAGCATTAGCTTTTTAATTATCATTAACTGGTATTGAACTATGAGTTTCTTAAGGCCAGGACCTGGACCTTATATGTGCTGGAACTTGTTTTTGCCGTGATATTCTTTTATAGTAATAGTTCAGTAACTGTTGCGATTGAATGAATGACTAAATGCATGTGCCAGGAATGGTGAAAGACATTGGGCCCAGAAAAGTTCACGGGTTTAATTGCAAAAGAAAAAAATAATAATTCTTTACTTTCTCCACAGAAGGTCATAGGCACCGACTCACTTAAATCTTCAATGTAGATATAAAAATGCTACAGAGTTAAAGAACCTAAACTTTTATAACATACTGATGTCATGCACTTTCACGTTTTTGTATACTTCTTGTTTCTTTTAGATGAGTGTTGAAATATCAGCTTTAGAAAGCAACATGATGTTGCATGAACTTCGTACTGGTAATGTGGTAATGTCTCCCTGGGATTTAGGTTCAGACACTTTCTGAAACTGTGCTAATTGGCATCCCTGCAGTTTTAAAGAACTTGCTGCAGCTTCTGAAGGGGATCACTTCTTTCTTCTCCCACAGAAAGAAAATTGTACAAAGGGAAGATGTCGCTATTAGAAAAAACAAAAATAGGGTTGTTTTCCATAAGCCGAAAATACCAACCTAAATCACAGTCTAAACCCTGGCACAGTTTAGTGTTAATGAGAGTAGTGGGGAATAGTGAGAAAAGCATGAGACTTGAATCTAGATGAGCTTGAGAATTCCAGCTCTGTCATTCTTTGGAAATGTGATTTTTCTCATTGAAGAAAAATTTGTATTCAGGGAAATTCTCAGATCTTAAAGAGTACAATCATATGAGTTTTGATAAGTGTATACACTCGCATAACCATTTCTCCTATCAAGATAGAGAGCCACTGCTCCTATGAAGATACAGAAGTTCTCTGTTAACAAATACAAAGCTTGTGTCCGCTCCTGATCAAGCCCCACCGCAGAGGCAAATCATGTTCTGATTTTTATCAGCATTGATTTGTTTTGCCTGTTCTTGATATTTATAGAAAGGGGATAATACACTATGTACTCTTTTGTACCTGGCTTATTTTGCTTAACTTATGTTAAGCAAAACTTATGTTAAGCAAAACTTATATTTTGAGAACCATCTATATTTTTGTATACATTAGTAGTTTGTTCCTTTCCATTGCTGAGTCATATTTCACATTACAGCTATGCCAGAATTTGTCATCCATTTTCCAGTTGGTGGGCATTTATGTTGTTTCCAGTTTTGGGTTACACTTGACACTTGAACAATGCGGATTTGAACTGCATAGGTCCATTTATATGCAGATTTAAAAAAAATACAGTACTGTAAATGTATTTTCTCTTCCTTAGGGTTTTCTTAATGACATTTTCTTTTCTCTAGCTTACTTGATTGTAAGAATATATGTGTAATGCATATAACATACAAAATCTGTGTTGATTGGCTATTTATGTTATTGGCAAGGCTTCTGGTCGACAGCAGGGTATTAGTGCAGTTTTAGGGGAGTCAAAAGTTACAGGCAGATTTTTGACTGCTGGGGAGTTGGCATCCCACATTGTTCAAGGGTCAACTGTATTGTGAAAAAAGAAGCCATTATGAACATTGTTGTAAAGTATTTCTGTGAGCAATGCTTTCATTTATTTTGGGTAAATGCTTAGAAATGGAATTGCTAGGCCGTAGGGTAGCTTTATGTTTAACTTTATAAAAACGCTCCCAAACTGTGATTCGAAGCAGTTATACCATTTTTCATTCTGACAAACAATGTGTAAGAGTGCCACTTGCTTTGTAGCGTCTTCAACTTTTCATATTGCCGATATTTAAAACTTTAGCTTTTCTGATGGGTGTATATTTGTATCTCATTTTGGTTTTAATTTGCGTTTCTCTGTTTGAAGACTTATCAGATATTAAGATAGCCTACCAGCTTTTAGGCTTACTGCTGGCCGGATTTATCGTCTTCCATTTCTTATTGTCTTTAAAGTGCAGATCTTATAGACACCATGTAATCATGTCTTTATTTTATACTCAGTTCATTTGATTGTTAAGTACAGCTACATGTAATATAATCATTGATCAGGTTGAATCTATCATATTCTTATTATTGTACTATATACATGTTTGTTTGTTGGTTGGTTTCTTTTTTTAAATCCCACTATTCTTCTTTCATGCTTTCCCCTGGGTCAAACAATTAAGTATTTATTATATTGTTTTTATGCCATTTGGCTGCATTGATTTCAGGGCTTTTGACTGTAACTTTTTATTTGTTTTTTTGGTGATGTTTCTATGAATAGCAGCCTGCATCCTTAAATCATCACAGTCCACTTAGAGATAGCATTGTACCACTTCACATAAAATGTAAGAGACTTCCAAAATTATACATTTGTTTAACTTGCCTTATCCTTTGTGATATTTTTGTCTGCTCTTTTCATCTACATATAGTATATATCCCATACTACAATGTGAAAAAAAATTTCCATTAAATAATCAGGTATCTTTTGCAGTAACTCTATACAAGTATTCTTTATTTACTCATATATTTACCATTTCTGTCTCTGTTCTTTCCTGTTGCTTTCAGCCTGAAAAAAACTTGTTTTAACATTTTTCGTATGCAGTCCTACTGCCAACCAATTGTCTTAGCTTTCATTTGTCCGGTAATGTTTTACTTTGGTTGTTGTTGCTGTTGTTTGCATGTTTGTTTTGCCTTTATGTGGATTTTTTTTTTCCCAAATGTGGATTTTTAGTTAAAAGTTTATTCTTTTTCAGCACTTTATGTCATGCCATTGTACTCTAGCTGCCATTGTTTTTGAGTCATTGTTTCTTCCAATCAGTGTTCATTTGCATACAATGTGCTGTTTTCTCTGGCTGCTTTCTTTGGTCTTCAGAATTTTGACTGATGTGCCTAGGTGTGGTTCCCTTTATATTTTTCCTTCTTGGAATTTGTTGAGCTTCTCTGATGTGTAAATTAAGGTGTTTTCCTTGAATTGGGTAATGTTCCACTAGTATTTCTTTAAATATGCCATTCTCTCTGAGGCTCTAATTTCACCCTCTTTTAGATTGTCCCATGGGTCACTGAGACTCTGCTGATTCTATTTTTTCAGTCTTTTGGTCTCTCACATTTTACATTGGATAAAAGCTATTTACAGTTGGCCCTTAGTTATCTGTGGGGTATTGGTTCCCATACCCCTCCCCACAGATCCAAAATCTACAGATGCTAAAGTTCCTTACATAGCATGGCATAATATTTGCATATAACCTATATTTGCATATAGGCTGCAGCAGGTTATGCCTAGCTATCACTTCATTCGTGTGGATTCAGCATAGTGCTTAGTGTGTGGCAAATTCAAGTTTTGCTTTTTGGAACCTCCTGGGATTTTATTTTTCTTCAAACATTTTTGGTCCACAATTGGTTGAACCTACAGATGTGAAACCGAGGATACAGAGGGTCAGCTGTATATATCTTTTAGTTCAGTAATTGTTCTTTTGGATATCTGCAATGTTCTTTTAAGCCAGTTTAGTAAAGTTTTATTTCACATTTTTTTCTCCTTAATTCTAGAATTTCTATTTGGTTATTTTATATAGTTTCCTTTTCTCTGCTGGGATTTCTCATCTTTCCTCATTTGACCATCTTTTCCTTTAAGTAGTAAATATATTCATTTATAAAAGCTTCTCTAAAGACTTTCCTTGCTAATTCCAACAACTGGGTAATGTGGGTGCCTGTTCCTATTGATTTGCTTTTTCCTCTTGACTATGAATCAAATATTTATATCTTTGCATTTCAAATTAAAAAAAAACTTATAGTGGAAATTAAGAATAATTATAATATAGGAACTCTGGATTCTATTCTCCTCCTTATAAAAATGTTGAGTTTGTTCAGCATTTAACAGTATGCTGTTAAAAACCCTGGCCAATGAACTTGAGCTTGCAAAGGCTTTGTTTCACAAGTTGTTTCAGTTTTGTCTTTTAGTCTGAGGGTAAACTCTTAGCCTTTGTCCCTGAGGTGTGATCCTAAACTGTTTACCAAACCTTTCATGTTTGATAGCATTCGAACTCTAAATTCTGCCTGCCTTCTAATGGGCAGAAGCTGAAATCACTGCTCACCTTTTTCAAACTGCCAGCTGTTGCTTTCACCTGGGATCTCTGGAATCTACTCCACACAGTTTAGCTCAGGAAACAGCAAAGATTTCAGCTTCCAAAATAAGATTGTTGTGGCTGGTGTTTCCAATACACTTACACGTACTTTTCTGGTCTAGTTGCTACAGGCTTTTTGAGTTCCAACATTGGGTTTTTATCTTTGTCTCACTTCTTATCTTTTCTTATTTCTATTTTCATAATCCAGTTTCTCTCCCCTTTTCTTATGTTTGTAAAACTATGCAGACTGGGGTGGGGGCTTCCTTCTTTGTTATTTGTTACCTTATTTCCTGGGATTATTGTTGTTGTTCCTCCCACCCCCATTTTCCAGGCATTCTGGCAGGCTTGACTTCTGTTTTCTGACACCTCTGTTGGTACTTCAGTAGAAATTGGACAGTGTCCTCAGGTGATAACCCATAGCAACAAGTGGTCTTAACCAGTATATTTCTCTTCTTTCTGTGGTATAACATTCTCCAGTTTACATTTTGTTTTGGTCACTCTCCAGTATCGTCAAATAATTTTTTTCTTAATATTTTGTCCAGATATTATAATTGTTATCTTTGCAGAGTTTAGTCCAACACAATCTACTCTGCCACTACTGGAATAATGCTTTTGAAAAATCAAAAATCTCTAAGCATCAGCTTTGCCACCTGAAAAATCTGTAACAACTGCCAAGGATTAGTTCATATAATTTTATTGCAGTTAATGTTATCATGCAGGTCTTTCCTGAGGTGACTTATCAACCTAAAGACTGGACTTTTCAATGTGTAATATCTCCTGACCTCATTTCACTCTAATTCCAGCTATTTTTTGTCATCTCCTAGGGTTTTTTTGGTTTTCTTCCCATCCTTGCCTTTATCATGAGTGTTTCAAACATTATACGTATATCTCTTTTAAAGAAGGAATTAATTCTTGGACATACCGTTGTAACTGAATCAGCCTTATGAGGGTCTTTATTACTTAGTTCTTCTAGTGATTAGCGGCTGACTAATTAACTGCTAGCGTGTGCCATGCAATTAGCCTGTTTGCGCATATCTTTTTCTTCCTCACATTCTTACAGTGCTCTTATGGGGGAAATGGTTAATCTCAGAGCACAATCCTCTTATACTTGATGCCTGGCAGCTCAAGCGTCATTCAGCATTGCACCTTAACAAGTAAAAGAATCCCATGTTTACTTATACTTTGAAAGAAAATCAAACTATTTGTTGAGAATGAAAGGAGAATCATGGGGGGGGGAGGATATATTAATAAATCAAAGTGAGATCAAGACTCAGTTAACAAGATTAAGAAACAAAAACAGATTAAAGAGGCAAAGTTTTAAATGGAGGGAAGCCATCATTGCCTGTAAGCATTCGGGGGGCTGGAGCACCAATAGCCTCCCTTCTCGAGTTCATGATGAACCATTCTGTAGCAAACCGTTTCTGTAGGGGACAGGGAGAAACCAGGTAAGCTTTTCTCTCCATATCCACCTTTCTATTCCATACCTCCACAATCAAACATGAAGGAACATTTAAGTCATTTAATTGCATGGCTTCTTCATGCCATGCTTTTGTGTGGATCCTTAGTCTTGGTTTTGTTTTTTTTTTTGTCCTGAGAAGTGACTATCTTTGTAATTAGGTCTGGGAATCCAAAGCCCACCAAATTCAGATTGTGTGTGGCTAATGCTTTTAATATACCCAGTCATTGCACAGTTGTGATTTGTTTCTGTAAGTGTTGGGATTGCAACACTTGGTTCTTTTCTTTGTCTAACTTCACATATTCTCCTATGCTATGGACTGGCTTGCATCACCCCAAAATTTACATGTTGATGCTCTATCCTAATATGGTATTTAGAGATTTGGGAGATAATTAGGTTTAGATGAGGTCGTGAGGTTGGGCATTTTGTGATGGAGTAAGTGCCATTGTGAGAAATTACAATGAGATTGTTATTCCTTTCTTTCTGCAATGTGTGGGCACAATGAGAAGGTGGCTGTCTGCAAACCAGGAAGTGCTCTCTCAGCAGGACCGCAAAATTTTAGCACCAGGTCTGGGACTTCTAGCTTCTAGAACTGTGAGAAAATGAATTTCTGTTTAAGCCACCCAGTCTATGGGATTTTGTTACAGCAGCCTGAGCTGACAATACACTCCGCCTTTATAATCTGGCTGCCTATCAAATAGTTTCTGTATAAAATGTTACTCTGTCAATCAGTTCCCATTGATCAGTACTGCAGAAATAACTCCCAAATCTCAATGACTTAACAATACCATGATACATAATTTATTTCTTGCCCCTCCAATTCATGTAAATTGGATCAAAAGGCTTCTAGAATGGAAGACTAAAGACAGAATATTGTACCATCCTTTGAGTTCCAAGAGGGTTAGCTGACAATTACCAAGGAATTGGTAATTTTTCTGATGATTATGATAGCATTACCTCCTAGATGATATAAAACATAATAACAGAGATACACATGCACACAGACACCCAGCAAAGACATAAATTCAGGCAGTGCCTCTGCAAAACCTATTCCCTCAATCATTATATTGCCTCATTTAACACTTTCTTGCATGTAGTTACTTGTTAACTAAATATTTCATGTCTTATTTTTATAACAAATTATAATTGCTAGACTTTTTTTTTTTTTGCTAAGCATTTTTGAATGTTTGTTTTGCCTTATGCCTGACATTCAACAAGTAACCCATATTGTTAGCTGCTACAAACATCAGCATCTTCATTATTGATCATCAGGCCCTGTGAAAGCATCAATTCATTTAATCTTTACAACAAGCCTATGAGGTAGAAACTGTTGTTTTCTCTTTACAGATGGAGCATCTCAGGCTCAAAAAATAAAGCGATTTTGCAAAGTTAAGTAAATAAAATGTGGCATAACTAAGGTTCAAACTCATATCTGTCTGGCCCAGTATTCAGAAATTTAATCAATATGACGTGAAATATAATATAACATAATTAATATGATATGATATGTAATTAAGTGACATTGCTTACATTCCAGACATGGTTGTAAGTGCTTAACATATTTTCATTTAATAATGTATGGTTTCATAATTGCTTTCCTGTTAGTCTCCCTGAGACATCAGAGAATCTCAGTACTTACAAATTTCATTTTATTCAGGCCTATATTTCAGAAATATACAAATTTCAGGTCCTAACATATTGTTTAATTCATCTTAATATCCTTCATCATAATGTAGTCATGAAAAGAAAATGCTTAAAGTATATAGAAAGTGAAGACTTTTCTAATTTAGGATAGTCAAGAAATTAGCTGTAGGCCTGAAATAAGTTGGCAAGTTTTTCCCAAGACACCCTATATCTAACCGTCTCTCCAGGGATCCAGCCACAAAGTTAAAAGAGCTGGTGGCAGTTTTGTCTACTTTGAGTTCTACTTACAGGTCCTTAATCCTCCCCCTCATCTTACAGCCAATCAATTGCAACATGACCCAAATCATATTTTAGCAAAATTTCCAATTCCCTTCTATAGGAGTTTCTTTTGTATGTTAGATCTTTCTTCATGGTCATCAGTGATTTTTATTGCCTAGTTTAATAGACTAAGTTGATCAGACATCTACAGTGTTAGGGGCCAATGACCTCTCTCTTAAATCTTTCAAAGATCTCTGTTGTAAAAGCTGTTCTCTTCCTTACTTATTTAAATATGTTTTGTGGATCTTGGAAATGATGATTCTCATTCATTGTTTCCCTCAGCTATCTTATCTACTTTACCTTCATTGTCTTTGTTTGCTTAGAATTCCTTCAAATATTTTGTGAGATGGGTAGTATTATAAAGTTAGGACAAAAATTGAAATGAAGTGGGGGAATAAACTTAAATGATTTTCTATATATAGTGTTTGAGATTTTTCAAACAGAGGGTTTTGGTTGTTATTAAATGTGTACAATAATAAGCAAAAATATAATTATATATTTCTACTCAGTAATAATATTGGAATAACTTGAATTTGCTTTCAAATCCCTCCATGTAGAATTTATAGTGGTATTTATTAGTCCTTTTATTCACAATTCAAATTATGTAGTACAATTCTGCTTTGAAAAATCATTAATTTCATAAAAACTATTTGGAAAATGTACATAGACTTTATGCTGCCTATGCAATTAATTCCTACTTAATTCAGTTCATTTGCTTCTTTGTTTATTCACTTGCTCGGCTAATGTTTACTAAGTGATGTGATTTTCAACTGAAAAATGGTGATTTATATCTAAAAAAAGTATTAGATATTTTCTTCAAAATCAAATTTCTAAGAAAATTAAATTAGAGGAGATATTGGAGAAGGTCAGTAATAACTTTAATAAAGTAATCAAGATTTGTTTCTTGTTTTTGTTCTTTTTTGGAATCATTCTGCTTTCTTATTGACCCCACTTATGGTCCAATTTTTTCATCAAATGCCTGAGTTTTCAGACTTCTTGGGCATTGCTATGTTAGGCAGCTACAAAAAAAAATTAAATAAATAAAAAAATCCGAATGTGAATGGTAATTTTCAAGAAAACAAAGCTCCAAATGAATGGGATGCCTGTGCTTTTTCCAAGAACGGGGCAGCGATCACAAATGAATAATGGCAACAGCTGAGTTGGAACAAACACATGATGATCCAGCTGAAGCAAAGGCTACAATTGGCTTAATTTGATACTAGGTCCAGTTTAGTTTTGGCATTTGGACCACATTTGATTTTGCTAGTGACCTAGTTCCACCTGCATTTGTCACTGCTGCTTTCAGACACTTGACAAACTATTTGTGGGATGGAGTTGGAATGCTGATCTGGACTAAAGCAAAGACATGTTGTATTTTCATGCCTTTACAGAATGGCTGCAGGGAGACAGATTGTACATGTCTGACAGGTGAGTGAGTGCTGCCCAGGGTTGCCTGTCCTAGACATCATTCAGCAAATGACGAGAGAGGATCACTGCACTTATGGAACAAATGTCTGAGTGTCTAGTGCAATGTCAGGTGGCATGACCCAAAGAAGCCATTGTTAAGGCACTGACCTAGAAAAGAGCTACCCATGTAAACACACATAAGACCCACGGGGCTATGACATATAGAGTGAGGGACAGGGTGGCCTGAGTTGAGACTGGTGGAATAGGACAGGCTCATCTCATGCAGCATTTCTTTTCTTTCACTTCACAAACTATTGGGTTGTTGGAAAAGTCATGACGCATGTTTGCAACAGATGGCACTAGTTCATTTTTGGAAGTACTAGAGTCATTTGCATCTATGTTATGGCTATGTCACTTGAAAGCTGACAGTCCTAGCCTCATTTAAAAAAAATTGAGTGATTTGGTTGAGTTTTGAAGATTTTACAAGTTGAAGATGGAAGACCAAACTTCATTTTTGCCATATTTTACTGTTTTCCTCCCATAAAGGGAAGAATGTATGTCTAGCTTGTGAAAAGTTGCGTAAAGTTTAAGGTGACAATGCTCTACAATAGTGTCAGTGCCAATGATGGTTCATGAAATTCCGTGCTGGTGATTTTGATCTCAATGACACTCCTCGATCAGGGATGCCCACTGAGGTTGAAGACGACAAAATAAAGACATTGATTGAGTCAAACCCATATTACATGACACAAGAGATTGCAGAAACATTCAATATCCATCATTCAAGTGTTCACGACCACCTGAAGAAGCTGGGATACGTAAGCAAGCTCAATATTTGGGTTCTGCATGAACTCAAAGAAGTTCATTTGATGGTGCATATAAACATCTGTGATATAGTCATTAAACGTGAGGAAAAAGATCCTTTTTTGAAGCAACTGATAACTGGTGATGAGAAGTGGATTGTTTACAACTATGTGGTGCACAAACTGTCTTGGTCCCGACATGATGATTCACCTCAAACGACATTGAAAGCAGACATTCATCAGAGGAAGGTTATACTCTCAGTGTGGTGGGATTTTAAAGGTGTCATGTTTTTTGAGCTCCTACCAAGGAACCAAACAATCAATTTGAATGTGTACTGTTGGCAGTTAGACAGTTTGAAAGAATCCATCATTCAGAAACGTCCAGAGGTTGTTAATTGTAAAAGAGTTGTGTTTCATCGTGACTATGTGCAAAACCACACACGAGTTTGATCACCAATAGTCAAAAACTATTGGAGCTTGGATGGGATGTGTTGCCACACCCACCATACTCTCCTGACCTTGCACCATCAGACTTCCACTTGGTTCTCTCTCTTCAAAACTCCTTGTGTGGTATAACATTCAATTCAGATGAGGCTGTAAATCAGCACCTTGTTCAGTTTTTCACAAATAAAGACAGGTCCTTCTATGAATGAGGAATTATGAAGTTCACTGAAAGATGGCAAAAGGCTATTGAAAAAAAACGGGCTATATATCATTGATTGATCTTTGTTCTTTATATAAATAAATGCCCTTTGAAAAACATAGACAAAATACGTCATGACTTTTCCAGTAGCCCAATATTACTGGGCGCTCATTAGAAGAGAGATACTCTTCCAGGTACTGAGCAAATAAATAGTAGAGAGCACAAGAGATGGGTGGTTCCCATTCACTCCTACAATACATAGTCTTGTTCTCTCACCAGTTAGGTAGGTGCCTGGTGCTCACAGGAGCTTGGTAAATGTTTGCTGAGTGAATATTCATGTAATGGATTCTAGAGCAAAGTCTATACCACCTTTTGCAAGTGGTCCTGCCCCATAGATCTATGATAGTGATGAACATTCTTTAAAGGAAATCTTCTCAAGGATAACAGACATGACAATTACCATGTACTTTGTCATGAGAGGTGTAACAAAAATGTGTACCAGACAGAACATTTGCCTCAGCAGAGTTCAACTCTTGAAAAAACATTCTGTGAAGTAACACTGATTGCACATCAATATTATGAAACAGATACGGGGCTCAAAGTTCCAGTGGAGCAGGTGGCTTTGAGGTTTATATTTTAATAAGAGGCACCAATAATGTCAGTTGTCAGTGAAGTTTTTTAGTTCATAATGCACTTAATTGCGAATAGATTGGGAAAAAGTTAACAGTTCTTTGGAGAGTTTCAAAGAAGAAAGGGTAGTTATTTTTACCATGCTACAAAAAGGTCAGGCAAATTGGGAACTAAAGAGATAAAAATTAGATTTGGCAAATTAGGATTTACTTGGCCTTTTACTGCATGGGTTTAAGTGGCAAGATATTGCTGAAGACTCAATTATAGAGCACAGAAATAGAAGACAAAGAAGGAGGCTGGATAGGCGTTTGCGTATTCATAGGATACCATGAATCCTGTGAAAGCAAGGTGGGAGAGAGAACAACAATTTGAGTGCAGGTAGAAAACAGACGCTTGTGAGCCTTTAGGGGATAGTCATTTCCCAATTGTTACTCACTGTACCAAGCAGTTAGGGGTGTCTGCCTGAGCCATGCCGTTTTTAATGGACATGGTGTTCATGATGTGATGAAAGCTGACTTAACTTATAAGTGCTGCTCGATACAGTGTTTAGCAAAACACATAGTCTTTTACAGTCTGGATTTCAGAGGAAAAAGGGACTGTGGGTCACCATATAAGGAACTGTATTAGGCCTTGTCTGAACGCATGTAGTGACATGGCCAGGTGGTCTTTGGTGAGGGGTTGTGGAGTAGCCTGAGCACATGCGTGGCCAGGCTCTGGAGAGAACTGGAACATTACTGATTCATTATTGAGTACAGACCCGCTAACATGGCTCTGAGGAACCAGTGAGCTTGTATTCCATTCGAAGCCATTGTTTGCATCTACTATGACTTTGCTGCAACTTGGATTCAGTCATCCTTATATTCTGCTTTTTCCTTTGTTTCACGTCCCCTTGAGATTTTTGCTTCTCTATTAATGTACTGCAGGAGGGACAATTGGTGCAGTCAGGCCCTGTCTATCACAGATTATCCCCATTTGACTTCTTATGCCACTCCAGGTTCGAGCCTACTGGGCCCAATAGCCACTTTGTGCAACCAAGGGGCTTCCTGATCCAATCCAGTGTGGCCAAAATGATAGAATTACCTGCCATGCAAAAAAAAAAAAAAAAAAAAAAAAAGGCCCCATCTGTGGAAGGAACATCCAGGATTGATTTTCTCATAAGAGGTTACAACTATGCCAGATACTTAGTTTCAATGCCGATAAGCTTCCCAAGTTTCTACAGCCTGATACGATTCAACACAGTAGCAGAATTGATAAGCAGATTTGTCTCAAAGGTGGCATGCAATTGGAGATTTTGCAATGTGTTTTTGTCCCAAGAGTAGTGTTCAGTTTTCTTAATTTAGAAAATTCTCTCAGGGCCTGAGTGAGTGATGAAGTTCTGAATAGACAGATCCCTCAGGCAAATGTCTCTGGCCGAGCACTGAACACTAGAGAAGCTGATATGGAAGGAGAAGGAAGCCCCACTTTTATTTCCCTTTCCCTTCTCACCTTTTCCTTTTGCTGAGTGAGATACAGTCATGCTCACTTGGAGTAGACCATATGTCTAATTTGAACCAGTACTCAGCAGAAAGGTTGAGTTCAAGGAAGCCATTACTTTGAAATTGGATCAGCAAGAAAAGCTATGAGGAAAAATAAACATAAAATAAAATCAAAAGCCAAAGATTTTCCTTTGTTTTAACTTTGTACAATTTATGTTGCATTAATGTTGCTATAAGCTATTGATTTTACCAAATTTTATGCCATCTCTGATGAATGTTTTGTGCCCCCTCCACTCTACCAAAGTGTCTACCACAATACAGGTGTAAATGAAATGTCACAAGTTTTTATGTTTAGCTATTTTCTGTGGAGGAAAAATAATTATTGTGAATAAACCTACTGTTCTGGGATGGGCAAACAGTGGCCCAAATACGGTGCCGCTTAGCTGGAGAATCCTCCAACACACTCATCTGTTGTTTCAGTTCAGCATGGAGGAGCTTGGACTCTTTTCCATTTCATAGATATTCAGTTTTACATGATAAAAATAAAGGCTGATATACAAATGAATCAATTCACTTGCTAGAAAAAGGAAACTTCCCTCTGTTCACTTCTCTGATTGTTTTTTTTTTTTTTGGAAGTAGTATGCAGGTAATACCAATTTAGAGAAAAGCAATGCCATTGCAAGCAATTATCACAATTTCCCCATTTTGTGCACCGTTGTGAAGAGCATGTCCATGATTCCATTATAAATGCAATCTTCTCATCTAGAATTGATTTTTCTTTTTTTATGTTTTATATCTCCCACTTTTAAATTAAATCTGTTTAGCTTCCCTTAAATTAGATGAACAAAAATCAAAGCCAAACTGTTCTATCTACAAATGTACTTCAATGCTTCTCTGACTGTAAATAGCAATATTTAAAAGAAAAAAAAAATTATATGGGACATGAGGTTTTTCCACCCTGGAGACTAAATATCCTTGTTTATTTTGAAACTGAAGCTATAAAAACTTCAATTCATTGACTATGGAAAATCATTTAGTGGCCAAGTAATTTAACATATGACCTAAATCTCCAATAGGTTTTAATTATGATGAAACTTTTTAAAGACTTTAATGCCAGGTGCTCAACCAATGCATATTATACGAGTATTGATTATGTATTATTCTTTATAGGAGCCTGTAACACTGATCTATAGAAATGAATAAGAAACATGCCAACATTTTCACAAATACATAGAGTTAATTGTATTAGCTCACTTTGCCTCAGGTTAATTACTATAACCTGATTACTGATCCTTGCTGGAGGCACACTCCTATTTCAATAACTCCTTTGGCATTCATCTTAGTTCATAAAACTTTAATGGATCACCTACTAAGTGCCAGATGCTAGGTTGAGAGTGCCAGAATGAGTATGATGTACAGGAATATTTGCTGAGTGATCTGGATGAGAAAAGGATGTATACATAAGTAACAACAGGTATGAGAATATCTGCAGGAGAAGTAGATGCTCTGTGAAAGTGATCACAGAGCAAGAACGTCCCACACTGTATGCATGGAGGGACTCCTGGAAAGATTCTCCCAGATAACGATGTCTGAAATACAAGTTGAAGTACAAGTAGTGAGCCCGGAGAATAAGGGATTGGGGAGGGGAGGGTTGGGGAGCGGGGAGAAGAGAGGGTTTGGGGTGAGGCAAAGAACTGTGTTTTATATCAATGCGTCAGCTTGAGCAGAGCGATGAGGTGAAGACGTGGCCTGATGTAGGGAGAGCAGCATGGGTCAGAGGTGAAAACGCAAGGCAGGAAGTGACACTGTGATAGGCTATTGTGGTTAGCCAAGGCCACCTCACAGAGGGTCCTGTATCTCATGCTCAGATCCTGAACCTGTCGCCGGGATTGGTCACTAGAGTTTTAGGCAAGGAAGATACATTGTCTCACATGCATTTGAAAGTCACTTCAGGATGCCCAGTGACACAATGGATTTGCAAGTTTGCAAGGCTAAAGTCCAGAATTGCCTAAAGGTGATTAAATTGTAGAGGCCCAGGCAGCAAGTAATGAGGGCCTGATACGAGGAATTAATATAAGGGGACCAAGTCAAGATGCATTTTCAAAGTAAAACCATGACAGCTTGGTGTTTGATTCAACACAGGGAGGGGAGGCAGAGTGGAAGAAGGCATCGGGACCCCATTTCTAACCTAAGTATCTCAGAGATGGCCTTACCTCTGTCTGATAGGTTTGGAGAAGCAGAGGTTCAGCTTAAGAATCTCTTTAGTTGTGATTATATTTATGATGAATACATAGTATCATAGATAAGTTTGTTAATGGATTATCATCATGTATTTTCATCTGTATTTCTCCTAGATACCTTCTAGATATGCCAGGACCTTTTTGTTTATTATTGTTTTATTTTTAACTTTAATTGAATTATAATATGCATGCAGAAAAGTGCACATATCATAGCTACATAGTTGTTTTCACTTTGCAAAAAAACCTCATTGAGCCATAAACTTAGCATTTGTACACAGCTTTAGTTTTTTTCCAAAATGAGCACATCTATGCAAATGGCACCTTGGATCAAGAAACAAAATATATGACTAACTCCCCACTCCACCCCCAAAAGTCCCATTGAAGGACCTTTTAAATTTAAACCTGAGATCAACTTTCTGTAAAAGTTAAATTTCTCAGTCTACCCAGCATTTTTGGCAAGGGCCAAAAATTGATGAGGTTGAAATTTAATTTGACATAAGTGCAAAAGGCAGGAGATGTATTGGGCTGTTCGTACTGTACATGTTAAAGAACAGCTCTCCAGGAAAGCAAGGGGTATGCAGCTAGTCCATAAACTGACAGCAGGGATCTGGTTAGCCGTTTTTATGAGAAGGATGTATTTACTCCCTATCAGTTTGCCAACTGAGGGTTCATATTTTGTCATTTTTAAAATGCAATTCTTTTACATTATTATGCCTCGCATTGAGGTGTATTGTACAAAGGATGCTGAATTACAGCCACCCTCAACCTGGTATGTGGCAGCTCTCACTGAGATGTCTTTGCCCTCGGTGCTTGTACTTGGTCTGAGCTATAGCTGGCGTCACCTCAGTTGAGTTATGTGCATTGCTGGTGCTACACATGTTAGTGCCACGGGCTAAGCAGTGCCACCAAAGGCAGGAGAAATTGTCCCATTCCTTAGAGTAAAAGAAAGAAATGTCAAAGTCACCAGTCACTGATATGACTGACTTAGCAGGACTGTTGGCAATGCGTCAAAAAATAGAAATGTAGCTTCTTGCTGACTTTGAACATCCAGTGGCCTGTGACTCCATAAAGGAAGAGACAAAACCAAATGTGATCAGGCAAGAGCGCTAGCATCAAAACTTGCAAAATGAACTTGGATGAAAATTCTGTAGAAAATAGTGGAGCACAGGCATTAATGGTTCCAGGGGGAAAGTGATTGAGAAGAGCTGGACCCTCCATGTGGAGAAGTTTTAGGGATAAAACTTAACCACTTCATTCTTTTTACACTTTAGAGCACATAAAAATATTACTATGTGATTAAAATATTTCAATAAATGTAAAGCAATTCTTAGATAAATTCAACAGTTCTAAGTGATAAGAGCACATTGTACAATAGTTTAATTACAATGTTTTATGTTGCTTTATTGTTGTTCTTAGTGATATATTAAATAATGGTGCATCTTAGAAGCGGGTGATGTCAGATGTTCTGAATGAGAAACAGTAGCTCTCCCACCCCTTCTCAGGAGCCATGACTAGACTCCTGCGGAAGCCCTCAGCGGGACGTTGTTAGCCCAGGATGATGGCCAAAAGGAAATAGCAATTGACATTTGAGTACTTGTTATTCATCTAGTACTCTGATAAGTGATTTACATGTATTGTTTTTTTAATGCTAACATCTCTACAAATTATCTAATTATCCTTCTTTTATAGATTAAGTGACTTGCCAAAAATTTGACAGATCTTCCTTGTCAGAAATGGATTTTGAAACTACACTCGTTTATTCCAAATGCCCTGAATTTAGCAAGGATGCATGTTGTCTCTTAGACAGTAGATACCAGAATGGCAAATTTAAGTGTCCAACGTAATGAAAAGAAAACCTTAAAACTCTGGGGGAAAAAAAACAAAAACAAAAAACAACATTTAGAAGTTCAAATATTTTTATAATGCTTGAGTCACCCTAGCTCGGGTGTGAACACTGGCACATACTTACTGGAAGTGGAACTCGCTGTCCGGCTACTTAACATTTTAATGGTTTAATGAGCAACAAGGTCATCACACAAATACTGCCCATTCTGAGGATGTCGAGTTCCTTTGCATAGCTCGCTTCAAAGCCTACTTTGGTGTTAATAAATCATCATCATCATTAGCAGCAGCAGCATCANTAATAACAGGAAAGTGGTTCAGTCATTTACTAGGAGACCCACTTCTATCCAGGGCTCTTTCCCTCAGAATGGCCAGCTTTTGTAAAAAGAAAGAAAATAGATCCAAGAGAAACGTATTTTAAGATAATTAAATACATCCATGTTCCAGTCCCACATACTAATCTAATGATGCCTTTTGTATCTAAAACATACTGAGCTAGCCTAAGATTAATATTCTTTTCTACTAATAATATTTCCTTTATTTTTGGTCACATTCCCCCTCCTTGTGTATGTGTTTCACTCTAGAGGTTTTTCATAGAGCATGTTGTGGGAAAAGTTAATCTGAGATTAAAAAAAAAAAAATCTTTGGCTAACAGATTTTTAGAGCCTGCCTACAGATGACTAAAGATAAGAAGGTTCTAACCCCTCCTTAATCCATCCTGAGCTAAAGGCTCGTACCCAAGCTGGGCTATATAAATATCCCCACCACAAGCTACACATTTGCTTACTTTCTGCCTTTTGAACCCTAGTGCTTGTTTATGTCTGAGCATCCTGTTTGGCTGTACTAGACATGCTGACGCGACAGCTTTTCGTTAGCTCGATGAGGGGTACTTGGCACAACGGCCACTTCCCATCACTCCACACCGTAGGAGGGACTTGTTGGCAGGGAAAATATTTCCAGTGAGAGGGCTCTTTTCTGTTGTTCACATTTTCAGTTGTTGTAGTTGCTGTCATCTTCATGATTGCTTCCTTCTCAGGGCAGCGAACCAGCTAACAACAGGATCCCCTAAGTATCTGTCTTGAGGGCCAGAGGCTTGCCTTGCTCGTGTTGATAGAAATAGGATTTATCCATGAAAATTTGACAACTGAATTGTCACCTTCCCCTCAGGTGGTTTCCTAATTATAATTTGTTCTGTGCAGTGTCAGGAAATAGCAGAATGGAAAGACCAAATCTCTTTGCTGCTGCAAAGCAAACAGGATGAGGACAAACTGGGAACCAAGGAAATAGCTCCAAGGTGCTGGTTGGCTGTGAAGATGGTGCTATTCGGGGAGGTTGCTCAGGTGGTTCAAATCGCCTCTCACTTTAAGTGAACTTGACTAATGATGGGCTCAGTGATTTTTATCCCAAAATAGGATGGTGCTCCTGGTACTTTGTTAAATTTGAAATTACCTTTCTGAAAGTGCCATTTATTACTGCATTTCTGCACTCAAACTCCCACTTTTGAGTAGGCAGTGGAGGTCAAATGTGCAGAAATCAGACACAGGGCAATGAACTGAAAACCACCCCTGCTCTTTTAATTGTCATGCTTTGGACGTGTAGCTTGTTTTAAATGGCTGTGGGAAACCACTAGCCACATATGGAACTCTGATGGTTTGTCAACTTTGATGGGGGTATGGTTTGGTGGTTGCAAGAATAAATAGGCTTGGAAATGTCTGANATTTTATGTAAATAGAATTTATAATTTATTTACATAGAATTTTTCTATATAAATAAAACTATGTACGCAAAGAAAAATGCAGTCTCCTTCCGCAAAGGAGAAGAAAGATTTCTTTTTTCTAATAAAGCCACAAAAAGAATCAATCAAGCTAATATGTTTGGGTAAAAACAAAAAGAGCCCATTGATAACTCACCCCTCCCCCTGTCATTTCCCTGGTTCTGTTGGAATCACCACAGAACTTGTGTTCGTGCAGTGTCTAAACTCTGCACCTTCAGGAAGCTCGGAGTGTGTTGCTAATTAGCATCAGTTTTGAGTATAAGATTGAGGGTCTGGGGAAAAAGTCAGAATCAGGCTTGGACCATGTTTTATGAATTTCTAATGACAATCTCAGGGTGATTTCTTTTCCTCTCAGTCCCAGTTCGAGATCATTACTGCCCTCAGCCTATGTTTCGCCCTCTTCTGGTGGCTTCGTGCCATCTCTCCTTGCTCCTCTCTTAAGTGGCTGTTCATGAGAAGGAACTTGGATGAGATAATGAAAGCCACCACTTGACGGTCACTTGCCATATGCCAAGCACTGAGTCAAGGTGGTTTGCCTGCACCCTTTGTTATTGTGTGGTTTAGTCTTATCACTCCAATGCACAGATGTGAATTTTAAGTCTCAGAAAGGCTGTGTCATTAATCCAAGGTCACATAGCTAGGACATATCTCATGGGTGACTTGAACCTATCTACTTCAGACTTCCAAGCATGTGATGTTAACCACTGTGTTATATTTAAAAAGTGTGGACTTTAGAATAGGACAGCCTTGGTTCACAATCTACTTCAGTTCAGCTTCTTACTCTGCTTCCTTGTGCAAGTTGCTTAAGTGTTCTGTGCTATGACTTTCATATCTATAAAAGTAGCAATAACAGACTTACTTGAGCTCTGTTAGGAATGTTCAAACTAGATGTGCCAAACAATTCAGCCAGTGCCTGGAACATCCCAGGTGCTCAGGATACATTAGCTTCTCTCCCAAGTCCTGTTTCTCCTGTGTGATTTCAAGCAGAAACTTATCATCTTCAGCGCTAAGACTTTCTGCCCCTCAGGACAACAATGAGCATATAGATGGATGCTAGAGAATATTTCCAAGAGCCTTGCTTTTTTGTAAGCGTCTATGAAAGGCCAATGGAGGCTAACCTCTTGTCGATTTTCCAACACTGAGGAAGGGCTGATCTGTTACAAATGTCCGTCTTTCTGGAGATTGCTGTGGCAAGTCACTCAGACCATCTAATTAAATGGTGTCTGCCCCAGTTACTCAGGCAGAGAACCCAGAAGCGCATGCGATACATCTATCCTATTTCAGATATAGGGTTATTCTGAACAAATGGAAGGGTTGATGAGAACTTGAATCAATAAATGTATATGTGTCATAGGGTTGAAATGAATCCTTCAACCTCCTAAAACTATTTAGCTCTTGCAAATTAATAACCTAGCGTTGCTTCGTTTGGGTACAAAACAGGGACCAGGAAATTATCTTGTTTACACATTGTCTTTTAAGTGTCTCATGGTTACTCCGAATACTTAGATTCTTCCAGAGGATTATTATGCAAGGCTCCTAGCAATTCAACTGCAGACTCTACAAGTAAGGCTTTAAGGATGTTATGTCATAAGGTTTGTTCTCTTAGACTTGTCATCAGCATATTCCAAGGGTACGTACTTGCTGTGTTTGATGGGGTTACTCAAAAGTTGTACCAAAAGAGTGTGGTGATGATGGCAAAAATAATTCTGCCCTTTTAGAATTGGCAGGTGTTCTCTTGGTAACCACCAGAACAATGGTCTCGGGGGCTGTCAGCTTTGCCGTAAATTGAAAATCCTGAATCATGATGACTGAGGTGCAACTAACGTTGATACAAGGCTTATTATGTACCAGGCACCATTCTAGACACTTGACTTGAATTCGCTTATTGAATACATACAACCTGTCATCATGCCCTTATGCAGATGAGGAAACTGAGGCATGGAGAGACACAGCTGATGGTGGAAAAGCCACACATCTGCATCCAGGTGGTCTGGCTCTAGAGTTTAAGATCCTCATCACTGTCTCTTACTGCCTATTTCTATTTATACCCTTATTTCAAAAGCCCACTGCCATTGTATTTATAAAGAAGTGATATGGTTACTTTGCTATTACCGTAGGCAATAGCTTCTGGAGCAAATAGAAAAGGAATGACTAGGGATGATGCCAAAAAAAATAATTCTACTATAGTTATACTTTGCAGACTTTGTTCACCGGGAACAAAATCTAAACATTCTCTTTTATTCTTTTTAAAAAATATAAAGGTTTATTTTGCTGTGAAATGACTTTATCCCCACAACATAATAAGCATACTTTGGGTACTTTCAGAAAAAGGAGTCGGGCAATAAATGGGTTCCCCCTAAGTCTCTGAAATGTCAATTGTGTGTGATTGTTCAAATGGGTGATTTGCCTTCCTCAGCATTATTTGACTACTTAATATATAAGTTGAGGGCTTGAACCCAAGTTGGAGAATAAATCTTTGGCTCAGGCAGTTTGGGTGAAACTGTAAGAAGTAGGAGTAGATGGGGTAGCAGTGGGCATGGCCATTGCTTTCAGTCACAGGCCAGGCAATGTGGTCAGCTCTGGGAATACAGAGAGAAGTAAATCACTGTTCTGAAAGAGCTTGCAGTCCAGCTGAGGAGGTGGAATGACACAAAAATAGCAGCTTTGCAAGGAAAGGAATAATAACGTTCAATCTGGGGCTGTGTTGGATATTTGCATGGGGATCTCCACCATCACTTGACTCAGGTGTGGAAGGAACAAGTCCAAATCAAAATGCCTGATCATTTTCCTTTCCCTTTCTTTTCTAACAGTATCTGAAAATAGGAAATGATAGCACAGTTCTTGCCCCAAGAGGCCCTTGCTCTCAATAGAATTTTAAACCAATACTTTCACCTTCTGCTCTTTTCTTCAGACTCATATAATAGCCCACTTGTATTCATGCAGCTGTGGGCCACTTAAGAAAACATCCTTTCCTAGTAGAACTTGAACGAAATGGAAGGTGATGTTTAATTCCTTCCTCAAGGTAGCCTAAGCTATACCCTTAAAGGTATAGTCCTCCCAGGTGTCAAAAGACTTGAAATTGGGTCCAACACCCACCGCTAGTTGTCCTCATGTTCCCCAGTCAGTTCTTCAGTCATCTCAGAACACAAAGAGGGAATAACAGGATCCTAGTCAAGGATCTCAAATTCTACCCTTAGAGCATGTGAAGTTGTGCAAATCCTGTCACTCTAGGCCTCAGTGACATCATTGTAAACTTGAGCATCAGTGAACCACTACTTATATGCTTGTGGTAAAGAATAAAAGAGGTTTCTTAAAATACCAGGCTCATGGAAGTTACGCAGGAGTAAGCTCATCTCTTCTTTTTCCCCTAAAGTTAAAACCCTAGTTTTTCACCATCTTCAGACCTGTGGGACCATTTTGATTCATCTTCATTCAGGTCCCAGGAGGTCCTTGACCTCATAAAAACATTAATAAGTACAGGAGACAAACTTTGCCATGTTTCACTGCAGAAATAGAAAAATATTTTGTCAAAGAGAAAAATATTTTTCTTATGAATGATTGTCTATAAAATAACAGAGAACTTTGCCATGATACGATACGTCTTTGACATAAGGCATCATACAATTTAGTCTGTCCTTTAGCCCTCTCTCACAAAATACAAATTACAGAAAACAATAGTTTGCTTTTCATATAACATTGAATGGCATTATATGTGGTTAATTTGGGTGTTAGACTAGTGCAATCCTTCCAATTCCTATAAAAAATAAATAAGAAAACGAAGAAAAACCAATTTATTCTTTCTAACAGTGAGATAAAAATAAGGGTCCTGTGCTACCCTATCTCACGACAGTGAACCAGTGCTTTTGAAACCTTCCTAGAGATAGCTTTGGGCTTTTTAGATCCTAAAACACTGAGGATAAAAAAGGTAAAGGAGTATTTTTTATTTTTTTCAATCACAAAATCATCAACAAGCCTGCCTCCCCAAATCTTTGCAAATCTACATTGCATCATCATACATTGGAGGTTACACTGAGATCTTGGAAGTGTAACAATATAATCATATCTTGGTTTCCCTTAAAACAATAATTAATCTCTATTTTCTACTTTCTCAAGCAACTAGGAATATTCCAGTTTTTTTAAACCTAGCAACAATGCTCCTACAGAATTCTCATTAAAAAAATTAGTTACATTTCTTATTTCTTTTTTTCAGTCCCTTTTTATTCTTTATTAGAAACTGTGTGTGTGTGTGTGTGTGTGTGTGTGTGTTTGACCAGTCAGATCACTCTTGCAGTCCAATAGTGTGTATGCTTTGGTATAATATCCTCTTACATTTTCTTAAAACTTCCCCTGTATCATTTTCCCATATGATACATTCATATTTTTAGTGAAGAGTTTTGTCTGTAAATTCTTTTTACCTCCCAGGACCTTTCAAAATGGGTCCCTTGAAAAACAATGCATGATGATTTTACTGAACCTGTTCTACCTGAAGTTGTACATCTGCTAGGTATCAATAAGCGCTTCTTGCTTGGTGATGGCAGTCCTTGGTGTCTTCCTGGGATTTCACATCCATGATCGGACTGCCGGTACCTGTACTTTGGAAACCTCATAAATGCTTGGCCAAAAGAAAAGCAATTAACTCTCAAATATATCCCTCACAGTTTTCACCATTAGATACTTGAGCTACAAAGTGAAATTTGGGATGGATAAGCTGAAATGTGTTCGATGAAACGTGTTTGAATGTCTGTAACCTGGGACATGATATTTCCTTGTAGTCACTCATGTTATTTCAAATCCTGTATATTAAAGGATTACGTAATTGTCTCTGTGAGCTTTTCTTCTGTTCCAGTTAGAATCAGGAATTAATTGTTTATCTCCTAACCCAGTTTCATCATTTTGTAGATGAATTCAGACTGGATTTTTTCCAAGTAGAGCAAATTCAGGTCAGTATCTTAGACGATGACATCAGCTCACATTTCAAAATTATGGGTGCTTCCGGCTTCCATACCTCATTTCCTCCCGTTGTAAGATGTGTTTACATTCCTTTTGTCTTGCTTTGACTTAATATGGTTTTTCCTTGTGAGGTTTTCTAGGGAGGACAATCTTTCATTAAGGTAGCAAATGATGACTTTTTTCCCCCACAGTTTTGTAAATAAATCCCAGGAGACTGAGAGAGAAAATAAAAAAGCAAAAAGTCTCTAATAGTATATAAAAACCCTGAAGAGCTTTGAGATATTTGGCTCTGGAGAAAAATCAGAAAAAAAGGGTATAACCAAATTACTAGGGCCCCAAGAAGCTGATCTACATAGTGACTGAAATATTTTTGTGCCGGAAAGCCTGTAACAAAAACGAAAACCTCACAGTTAAGTGTGGAAATATTGGGATTTTTGTGTAGGAGATTTGAATTATGTATATCTAAGATCTCTAGCTCTCACATCCGTACTTGAATGGTATGTAGTTGTCAAGCTCCACCTTAATGTACATAACATGTTAGGGAGTGAAAATATGGAAAGATTTTGTATCCACTTTCTATCATAATTACAGTCAATATTAATTTTAATGTTTCCCAGGGGATCGTACAGCATACTTCTCTTGCTATAAAAGTGATGAATACCTTTAGCTAGTAAACATTTTCTATCAGGCTTTTATAGTTTTGTGGGAACATGATAAGATCTGAGCAACAATCAACTCCATGAGCAAATTGCACAACATTATATACCAGGATTCCACAGCATATATTTAAATGTATTGCAACATACATAATTATGTTTCACGTTAAATATGCAAACATTTTCAACAACGTGTAGACCAAAGGCTATTTTCCATTTTTAAAACCAACCCAAAGGTCAAATTCATAAATCCCTTGGATCAAAAGTATTTATTTGATTCATAACATAAAACTTTTAAAACCTTCAGCTTGTCTGGAGCCTGTTTCACAATTAGGCCATAATAAGGTTGCCTTGATAACACTCTAGAAAAGTGTTGTATTTGTTAGGACAGTGGGATTATAAAATTCAAGTAGAAGGGAATCTTAAATTGTCACCAAGCTCTATCACAGCTTATGTGCCCTCCACTTTGCCCCCATCTACACTTATACTTAGTGAATCACAGCATCCATCATGCTTTGTTATGACATTTTTCTTCTCTCTCAAAATCTACCTATTCACCCCCTTAGCCATTCTCCAAGCCCCTAGCAGGGTTCCTCACACATACACATTTCAATAAATATTTACTGAGTTGAAAAGTATTATTTTGAGTTTCTTCTGCTACAACTAGTATCATTCATTTGAACTTGGCCCAAAAACTCAATGTACCCCATGACAGATTTCATTGAAAGGAAATGACCAAATAACCATGAGTCCCAGCTGCACATATAGAAATCAGGACTATTTGACTTTTGATGTAGTTTTAACTGTGTGTGTTTTATCCAACCATCCATCCATCCATTTTAAAGAATAATGTTTACAGTACTTTGCATGTCACATAGATTTATTAATAAATGTGTGAATACCTTCTTGAAGCCGTTATAATTTACTCTTTCTTAAACCTATGCCCTATTCTAGTGTATTTAAGTACTGTCTTGGTTTGTTCAGGCTGTTATAACAGAATACCAAAGACTAGGTGGCTTACAGATAACAACAAAAAATACATATATTTCTAACAATTTTGGAAGCTGAGAAGCCCAAGATCAAACAAAGTGCTAACAGATTTGGTGCATGGCAAGAGCCCACTTGCTTCCTGGATCATAGAAGGGGCAAGGGACCTGGTGGAAGGGGCAAGGGACCTCCCAGAGGTCTCTTACAAAGGCACTGATCCCATTCATGAGGGCTCTGCCTTTGTGACCCCGCCACCACCCAGAAGCCCAAATTCTTCATACCATCATACTGGGGCTTAGGATTTCAACAGATCACCTTCGGTGGGTGATAGACACATTCATTCTATAGAAAGTATTCAGGTATGGATTTAGCTTCCCAGGGATTCTTACAACAAAGGTTCCCACGTGATGCACTCTCCACCCTGCTTCTGGTATTTCCTGTCTC
>NW_017732337.1:129765-143042 GCF_001890085.2 Hipposideros armiger | reverse complement strand
TATTTATTTATTTATTTTTCAAAACAGAATAAACCACTTGAGAATTTTCTGACATTTTTGTTACTTTCAATATTGTTTGCCAAACTCAGATGATCAATTTCAAATTTGGAACATTTTAGGTGAATTCTCTATTAGAAGTGGAGAATTTAGAGCCCCTTAATATGCTTATTGATTTTACTGTGTCAATAGATTAGGATCAGAATGAAAAGTGGACCCTTTTCTATGAGGTATAATAGTGCCAGGCTGAGTAGATAGGATTCTTTTAAGTAGGAAGGACATACAATATAATTTTAGAAAGATAAAGATGAAAGATGACTAAGGGAAGACTAGAGGAGTTCAAAATTAAATATATTTGTATGAGGTCCTTTGCTTATAAAAAAATCTGGTAGATGTAAAATAAAATTACAACTATTGGGTAGAAATTAGAAGAAATTATTTATCTGGCATAGTAGTTCTTCAATGGTCAAGAAAAATACTTGAAGTATTCATCTCCTTGAGCTCATTTCAAATTAGATTGTGACTTTCCGTTCAGGGTATATCCATTCACTGTAAGAAACAAAATGTGTCTTCATTACTGCTTGGCATTTTAGCAGAAAATTATCTTTTCACTCTATTTTACTTTCTATGCATGGATATAAATATGACCGAAGTCTGACTGCTGGAAACCATATGCCTAATATTCATAGCACAGTGCTCCGGGATACATGGGCTGATCCTCTTGACATTTGAGTCTCACAGGTTCTTCACTTAGGGTGATAGTTTACACCAGCATGTCAAAAAAATGTATACACATTTTAAGAACTGTTAACACTTTGGTTAACATTGCTTAAGCAGTAGTTGGCTGTAATCAGAAGTGTTTGGACACTGTTGGTAACCACTTTGAGCACCTCTTGTAATTGCAGAAGTCAAATATGACTTGTATTCATCTTTTGTTATCAGTATATATTAGTACAGTTTTTTTCCCTTTTTAAAATGTGTGTATATATATATATATATATATATATATATATGCATATATATTGGCACCCTCTATAGATCTAGATGTTTCCCTGCACTTGGCAGAAGAGATATCAAAAATTATAACTTCTTGGGCTGGTCGAGTGGCTCAGTTGGTTAAGAGCTCACTGAAGAGTTTGAGCTCTGAGCACTGCAGTTCGATTCCCAGCCTGAGCTGAGTTACTGCTGAGCTGCCAACAGGTGGCAGGATGGCTCAGGCCATTCTGTTTCTATTTTTTCCTCTTCTTTAATAATAGACCTGAGTTTTATTAGGGGTGACAATGTACATGGCTAAAAGAATACATTTTTCAAAAATCTTTTCTTGCAGCTAGCTGTGACCATGAGATTATTTTGGATAATGCTATATAGGTGGGTGTATTGTGTGAATAGCTGGGAAGGTGCCCTGAAAGGACTTCACCCAACTGGAAAATGTGTCCCTTTTTTTCCCCCCACATATCCCATCTTGTTGCCTGGAATGAGTCCATAATTGCTGGAACTCCGACAGCATATGGCACCCTAAATGACATTAAAGATGGCATTGACATACTAAGATGGCAGAGTAGAGAAATACAAAGAACCTGGGTCCCCAGTGACCATGAGACTTCCATGCCAGCTCTGGACTCTTCACCTATCAATTTATTTTATGTAAGAGAGAAATAAACCTATTTTTGAGCAGCTATTTTTTTGAGTTCTCTATTTTTGCAAACAAACCAGGTTTTACTTGATATTGCTGAAAAATCAAAATGAGTCTTTCTAATTTTGAAATGTAATATTCAGAAGAACTGAACACATAGAATACTACTATAGAGTTTTGGAGGCATCATTGTAGGCCCTAATCAAAAACTGTGATTCTAGTGATTTCTCAGCAACACTATGGCAGTGTCACTTTCGGTAGATTATTTTGCCCCTCTTAGTTTTGTTTCTCTCTGTAAAAATAGAGATCTGACTCCATTAGCACTAACACCCCATCGTTGATCATTTGAGGTAACCTCAACCTTGCAACCTGACATCTGAAGGACAATGTTAGAAAGAGGAAAAAATGCCCAAATCCATCCAAGACTTGCCTCTAATAGGAATCCATGCATGATGGAGGGGATTAGCAGTTCCATCCCAAAATATTTCCTGAATCATTTTTGTTAAAATACAGCAAGCGGTGCTGCTACTGATGGCATTCTCTCTCCTCCTCAGTCTCCACAAGAAGCAGTCAGCCTATAATGTAATTACATGTAAAAACAAGATGCAAGCATGGTAATTGGAAGATGATAGGATGGCAGGTAACATGGTAGCAAAAGTTGCAGAACATAAAGAGCGAATATTAAAAACGGTAAATTCTAGAACAGATCAACATTTCCAACAGTGTGCAATGAAGAGAACGCACTAGGCTACTTCAACCTGAAAAATTATATTGGCAATTTTACAGGAGGTGTTTTCTCACAAGCATACTTAACCAAGGGACAGCCCCCAGATATTAGGTCCCCCAAACTGCAGCTAACATAGAGATGGATAAAATAACTTTATTTCTAAGAGGGGGGGGGGTGGTGTCTGAGCCAATGAAAGACATGAGTGCAGAAACCAGTGGAAACTCCACTGGCTTACAGTCTGCTTAATGTAAATTCAAATATTTCACAAGCTCTATTAACCCTGGATGAACTCACTAATATTTGATCCTCTAACTGAGACTTTACCCTTCCAAAAGCTTTATCATTTGTGTTCCCTTTCCTATTCTTCTCTGGCCATCTAGGAACTAGGAAGGAGGACTGAGAGAAAATGAGTCCCATGCTCAGCTTTGCTTTATCCACCCGTCCTTGTGGTCGGCAGGCAAGGGAGATCCTTACTAACAAAGTGAACAAATGTCTTCCTCTCACTAACAGCAGGGAGTAGCCTGCTTCAGATACCAGGCAAGCCATGCAAACCGTTTGTCACAGAGACCTTGTTGAAGAATCAGTGACACTTTGTCTAATTGAATCATTGTTGAGTGATGTTGTTATCTGAGTGAAGGAGCCTCTTCATTAGTTATTACTCAGGAGGTATTTGCGACTTAGTATCTCTAAGGATTTCTGATTGTGTATCACCTAACTTTATTTCCAAGACTGCAGTAATGGATGTAAGAAAGATTTTGTCTATTTTATTAATCAGTATGAGTAATTATTATAATAGAAGAAACAATTAATTTAGATAGATATTATTTCATCGTCTTGCCCTATCCTTTTCTCTAAGCTGTGAATGAAGTGAGATAATGGTTTTTATCCTCAAGTCATACAAGTTTCTCTACTTTCTTCAAGAGAAGCCCACATCTTAGTTATCTATGCATCTGCTTTCACCATTCTCTTCCCCAGGAAAGGCTTCCGTTGGCTCTTTGCTAGGGCGTATCTGACTCCTGTCCTCTAACTACCTTAAAACAGAGCAAAAGAGCTGTTGGTCATATCCTCTCCCAAATTCCAGTTTTATATAGTTTTCCCCTCAGTGAATTCCATTAATTTACTTAGATCGGTTTCCTTCATCAAAGTGGTTTCTGGGGAACAATAATCATATAAAACTAAAATAATGATTCTGGGGGAAAAGGATTGTGGACTAAATATACTTTGTAAAATCCACATATATGCACCCCCACACACATACACACCCATTCAGTTGGTAAGAATGCATGGGTGCACTCATGGAGTTATGTATTCTTTAAATAATTCTTAGATGCCTACAAGCATGTCAAACTCATATTAATTCGAAATGGTGACCACATAGTTGCCATGGGATGGACACAGCTATATGTCTGCCAAGTAATCATTTACTTACTTGTCGTCTTTCCTCCAAGAGAACCTAGAATTGCCTTTTTTTTTTTTTTTTCTGGCAACTAGGAATTTCTCCTCAGAGGCTGAATCATAAGTCAAGCATGAAAATCTTATTTATTTTTGCCAGTGTTTGGAGAAGATAACGTGACACAGTTCTAGCCAATGAGATATAAGGAAAATATAGCGAGGAATGGAATATTTAAAAAAAAAATCCTTCTTGATCAAAAGCCAAGCAGATAAGAGGAGAAAGCCCCTGTGTACCAGAGTGCCCCCACCTTCACTTTTTAGTGATGTCATGGGAAGCACAGCGCACAGAGCACCAGGAAGGACCTCGTGAGTCTGAGACAGGAGCTAAGAGAGCTTCAGAGAAACAAACCCAACCCCCTAGCACTTTTGAGTCACTAAACCAATGTGGAAACCAGCTGCATCCAGACTTATTTTATAATTTTATTACCTAAGTCATCATGAACACAGTAATGTGTTAGAGTTAGAATTATCCTTACTCATGATTTTTATATACCAATAAAATCCCAACATTTGTATTGGTCTACACTGCACATGGTGTGATCTGATGAAATACATAAAAGCAAGCTTAGACATGGTTTCTTTCCTCAGTGAGGCCAGTAGCATATATACGGTAGTGATATAAGAATGAGATGAAAGCTGAGTAGCAAACAGGAGGGAGTGAGGAGAAGCACGAAGAGGGGAGGACCCTCTGCTTACAGGACAGACCCTGGGGCAAGTTCAGAAAAGTGCTTTGCATAGAATCAGTCCGATCTGGAAGATGTACTACTAGAATTGAAATAAGCAAAACCAGGAAACAGGCATTTCAGATCTATACACAAACAGGAAAAGGGCATGGAGAAGTAAATATGTTTGTCTTATAGAATGAAGGCTGGTCTGATAAATTTGATTACAGATATATTTTGGAATAACGCAAATGTTTTGTGTGCATATGTGCTTTAGAAGTTTTGGGAATCTATAAAGTGCTAATTTATACTTAACTCAAATTTTACTTGGTACCTTGTCTGTAGTATTACCTAAGTCATTCTCTTATTAAACTGTTTTGTCTTCTTCATGGTATCTATCTATCATCTATCTATCTATCTATCTACCTATCTACCTCTCTCTCCCCCCCCCTCTCTATATATATATATATATATATATATATATATATATATATAATGTATGTATTAATTGTCACATCCTCTAAAGCTGAACTATCACATTAATTATTGTACTTGTAGTTCCTAAATTTTACAGATAAAAAAAAATCTGGTCACACAATACTGATATATTATGTAATCTGAATGAAATGATAGAGAATTATTTATTGTGTAGAAATCTTATGAATCATCCTTTTTGTACTAACAGTCACTAAGTGCTTGTTGACTTGAAATGTGAGCTATGTAAAAGCTAAAGTAAACAGCATAGCTTTTCCTCCTTTTTATAAGGGAAAAAAGTGAATAAGGAATTTTTGCCAAGTAAGCCTCTTTCAGGGAATCAAAGGATCAGCGGGATTTAACTTCACCTTCTGGGACATCTACATCTTCGTCTCACACAATGAGAATTAATGTGTCTGCAGCCCTGCCAGACCCAAAGTGAATTCTGAGCCATTAAGCAAAGCTTGCATCACGCATTCAGTAGCATTTCTGTTAAGTGCACTTTATTGTGCTCTAAGTTTTTGAAAACTGGAATTTGCATAGAGCATAGCACATAGTTTACTACAATATTCAATTAACTGTAACACTCCATTTTCAAACATCCTGAATAATCAAGAGTTTTGTACTGTAACACACTTAGAAAGGTGGCACTAGTTCTCAGAGAGAAAGTAAGTTTGGATTTAATTTCATTTTCTCCTGAAAAAGTCTTTCTTCACTTTAAGAAGTTCCTGGCTGTGTAAAGGACTGAGCATTTCAGCAATTTTGTCATTGTGTATTCTACTGAGAGACCAAATGATTGAAGGTGACTGGGAAACACGCAGAACTTTGATGATTGGGAAAGATTGTCAAATGGAAAGGAAAACATGTAAAGTATAGAGAGTCTATAACACAACAAAAACAGCTCCTCCTTTCATTGTCACTTTGTGACCACAGTGCTATGACTACAATTGTCCATTTGCACAGACAAACCTCTAGCCCAGTGGTTCTTAACTGCAGTAATTTTACACTGACCCTCTAACCCCCAGCACATACACAGAACTATTTTTCATTGTCTGCAGTCATTTTGATTGTGACAACTGCAGGATGGGCTAATGGCATCTGGTGACAGAAGTCAGGGATGCTGCTAACCATCCTGCACTGCACACAACAGCCCTTCTCCCACCCCCACTTTCCCCTCCCCCCCGCCCCCAACCAAGAATTATCTGACTCCAGATGTCAATAGTACCAAGGTAGAGAAGCCCTGATCTACAGAGATTTGACATTTATATTGCTAGTGGAATACCTCAGAAGTCAGCCGTTAGCGTTTGGTAAACTAAACCTCAAGGCATGAGACTCGGGCCCTTGGGGCCCAAAAGAGAGATCTAGGATCATATCTAATAAATATGAGAAATGTTAAAGGAACGTTTCCTTTGGTTACTTTTTGTTTCTCAATAGATGGTGGCTTCCAGGGACACTGGCCAAAGCTAATTCACAGACATGTAGAATTAGGAAGAGCCCTGAGTGGTCATAAACATTCATTTCTTCTCTGTTTTCTCTCCATTCCTCCAGTCAAGTTGTGCTAATGCTTTCTGTGTGTCCCATATTGACAGGACACACGTTCCCTACTGGGATTTGTCACTGAATGCTATGGAGCTGCGGATGGAGTTATTTCTCCAATCTCCACGAGGCCTCAGAGTGCCTGTGTGCGCACGCACACACACACACACACACACACACACACACACACACACACACACACAAATAAAAAGGCACAGAAGGAGTTGCAGTACTTGTGGTAATCTCTGTCATGAGTAATTTAAAGTTGAGTGAAACTCTAGATTTTATACTCATGGAAAATTATTACTCGGTACTTTAAAATAAATAAATACTACCAAAAATCAGAATTAAACTCCAACCATCCTGATAGGAACAGAGATGCTATCTAGGAAACATAAGGATAAATGAAAGAGCATGGTGCTTCAAAGAATGAGCCTGAGAGGGTTAGTCAACCATTTTCCCTTTATCTGGGATCCATGTCAATAGAGCTTAATAAGAACTAGGAGTGAAATTACTGCTAACTGTGAACCTAATAATGCCTACTGGGAGTTCATTAATATCTCAACAGGTACACTGGAGCATTATTTTAATTGCACATGATACTCCCAAAAATTACCTTTTGCAAGTTTGTAGAAACTGCCCTCTGGAACAAAGGTTAGTACATTTTGGGTTTGCTTTCCTAGCTGTTCAAATTCCCCAGAAACCATCACCCTCATTCACCTTTCCAGAAATAAGAAGTTCTCAGGTGACTGACCTTGCCGTAGGTACTACCCTTATAAAGAGGAAGAAGCTCAAAATGCATGAAACCAATCGCAGATCTTTCATTTATTTCTAAAAAATGAAGTGGTTCCTTCATTTCTATAACTATTTAGAAATTTATTTTGATGAGAATCAGGTTTGTGTGGGAGTAGCTGTGGCAATTAGGGTTTTAAAAATATTTATATTATTGCAATCTAGTTCACATCTGGACTTAGGTCTTATGTTATTTTGACAGGTAGTGACACTAAGATGATGTTTCTCAGCCTTTGAGATCCCTATGCCTAATGTTTGGCTTTATAGTGATTATAAGATAACATTGAATTTAGCAGAGTTCAATCTTGTCAACACTTGGAAAGTGAAAGTGCATCACACACTCATAATATTTGATTTTCTACATATTAGCAATGACATAGTATTATTTTCTCTGGTTTTGTTTAATATATTCCTCCCCCTCCTCTTCCTTCTTTCCTATTTTGATTCGGTAATGGCAATGTTAACATAAAGTAAAGACAGTTACCTGGAACTGAAGACTCTAATTCCTTCTTGTATCTGATAGCCACGCCTGGTTCCAGAAGGGGGAAAAGCAAAGGAGACATCAGGGTAGAATCGCCCTGTTTAAAAACGATAAATCCAAGCATGTCTTGAAGAGTTAGACTGAACGCTGGGCACTGTGGTCTGCATTACCTGGAGTTGTCGAATCTCAGGCCTAAGAGGAAAAACAGTGAGCATTTTAATGACTCCCTGGGTCCCTTTACCTTTGGAGCCCCATCCAATGTCAACTTGTCCTATATTCCAATGACGAGGAAGGAAATCCTAGGGAGAAGTATTCCAAGGAAAAGAAAGCCTGGGAAAAAGTATTTGCTACCATGTCTAAAGCTGCCTGTCACAGACCTGAGCAGGGCAGGGTAACTTCCAAGTGCTGTGGAAGCCACACCTGCCATGTGGAGGGGGCATTCTGTTCTCTTAGGATGATCCCATTCATTCATTTACTAGCTCACTGTTCATTCCACAAATACTGACCGGGTTCCTATTTCGTCCTGGAGACAGGGCTATCCAGGGGTGATAAAATAAAGAACGAACGAACAAGGTTGTTGCCCTCCATGAGAATACGTATTCTCCCAGAAAGGAGAGACCAGTAAGCAGGTAATTATGCAGATCATTGTTTAATGGCAGTTGTGACACTTGTTACCAAAGAAAACTGCACTGTTTCAGAAGAGCTCATTGCTGGTCTTTCTATACCCTTGTGCTTTCGGGGCAAACGTTGGGGAGAGGTTAGGTAAAAGCCTTGAGCTCCTCCTATGATCGATGTGTGCCACTAATTAGATATAATTTTACTTTTTATTCTTAAATCACCAAAATAATTCAGTCATCACAGCCACTTGTATTGATGAGGTATGACTATTGATGACTTGAAAGTTTTTACAAGGTGTTGGGGGGGTAAGTTATTTAAATGCCCATTTTAATTATTTTTGAAATAGTTTTCCCCTTGTCTTCATTCTCTTAGAAATTCTTAGGACCTTAAATGTGCATAAATATTTAAAAGGTTAACTTAGAAACAGAGTGAGCTGGACTTTTCTTTTTTCTTTTTTTAGAAGGAGATACAGGTTTGGGAAATGTTGCATCTGATGGCTCAAAGAATGATTTTTTTTTCTTTATTGCTGTTTTTATTCTGTTTGCTTCTCAATGTGTAAAAAGGGTCAGGAGAGTTGACTGCTACATAGATTTTAAATGATAAGTTTGAGGTGTGAGAATTACTCTGTCTTAAAAACTTGATTGCTGGAAACTGGTTTTCCATCACACGATTCATGCCTTTGGAGAAATGATTGGACAAACTGAGGAGATTTTCTTTGCAAAAGAGAACTTTTGGAGGGGGTACTTTTTCAACTACTTGAAGACATGCATAGTACTATGAGCTCTAGCTAAGGTTGTATTTTGGCAAAATAAAATTTTAACTGATAACTTTAATTCTTCATTTGACTTAACATTTTTCAAGATAGGAAATCAGAATCAGTGCTAGTTGATTTTAAATGCTCACTGTAAAGAAGTAGGAAAAAGACAAGCTATTTTCACCACTATCTTTCTTATTTCCCTGGAAATTCTAGCTGATGTAATTGGGAAAGAAAACTAAATGAATTCTTATAATATGACTGGTTTACCTAGAAACCCTGAAAAAATAAACTGAAAGCTATTAGAACTAATATGAATTTTAACAGGGGTGTGAGTCTCAAAATAAATATACAAAATTAATAGATTCCTATATACCAGCAATAAATAGAAAATAAAATGAATATTTTATATCATTCATAATGCAATACAAATAATAATTATCTAGAAATAAAGTTAATACTGTGCAAGGCCTACATGGAGACAATTGTAAAGTTTTCCTAAGATAAAATAATTGATAACAAAATGGATGAAAATAGGTATTTTCTCATAAGGGAAAATAAAATATTGTAAATGCATCAATTCTTTGAAAATTAATTATAAATATAATGTAATTCTCATCATAATCTTAATGAAACTTTATTATGTAACTGAAAAACAAGATAAATTTCAACTTAAAAAAAGTGTCCTTTTTAAAAGAACGGTTATGAAGAGAGAATATGTTCCAACTAATATAACCCTAAAAAGCTCTAAGTTTATAATAATGAAAATACACTCGGAAGACAGAAAAGTGGAATAGTAGAGAATACACCCCAAAGACCCAACAATAGTTAAGAATTTAAGATATGGCAAGAGATGGTCTTTCCTATCAGTAAAGAATAAGTAATGATTTAATATATGATGCTGGGGCAAGTAGTTAACAATTTGGGAGAAAAAAATATATAGATTGTTGGTTTACCTTAGAGAACAATCACAAGTAATTTCCATATAGGGTAATATTTAAATGTAAGCCTCAAATATTTCTGCCATTTTGATGAGGGAGGGGCTGGACTAATAATTTTAGAAAATACTCATGGATGTCTACAATGACTTGAATTAGCTGTCAGGGTTTTTTTATTTTTTTATTTCTAGTAATAGTGAAAATCTGATAAGTGTTTAAACATTTAATGTTTAGGTTACGCTTAGCTTAGTAGAATAGTATGTATCCAGAGAGACAAAGAAAAATGAAAAGGGTCGGGGAGGAAAAAAGAGATTAAGACTCATGTTTTTGTAGTTAATAATATATGTGTACATGCCCACATGCACACACAAAAATGATAAAAAAGGTATAACAAAATGTTAACAGGGATCAAGGCATTAAAGTTATTTTCCAGTTTTGTTTCTCTATTTTTCATAAATAAGTATTATTAATTTTCTATGGAAAAGTACAAACTCATTCTAAACAAATACATGGTTTTAATTATGTTTGATACTCATTGATAACAAAACCAATTTTGTGTGATAGGCAAATTTTTATGAAGTAAAATGAGAATAATAAAATGAAATTTAGCCCTATGATAAAGATGAAAAGTGTTTTAGGTTTTTACATTGGAGGAAGAAAGACTCAAAGAGAGATGGAATATCTGTTTTTCTATAGCTGAAGTGTTATACTAAATTGTCTTTATCAAAAGATCAATTCTGCATTTCCATAGGAGACTGGCAAGAGGGGAAGGTGTTAGTAGCAGAAAAAGAAAGTACAGCTGGATATCAAGGAAAGGGTAGAATTTAATCACCAAAGATGACTAATAATAATTTGGTCAATTTTAGGTACCGGTTATAAAACACACTTCAAAATATTTGCTCTGTAGGCTTAAACATTAGTTTGAAAACAAGTAGCTAAATATGCAGCATAATAGCTAAATAAGTACACAGCATCATATTTCAAAGTTTACATAAATTTTTTCCATTCTTCATCTCTTTTTGCTAGGAGGGATATTCTTATACAGCCATGTTTTTGTCTCAAAAATGAAATCTATTTGTTCTTTCATTCCTTATTCTAGCATCATTATAAGCACAGCATAGAAATAAATGTCATTTGAAATAGAATGTGTGTGTGATCTAAAGGGACATGAGTCTTAAGCCAGGAGATATTTCTTGATTGTAGAGAAAGGGGTAGGCCATAGATACTAGCCGTTTTTAATAGTTGCATGATAGTGAGGAAATAAACATGCTTCACTAGGGTTTTTATTAATAAAATTGGGGGCACAGCTTAGAACATGCATTTGCTTTGGGACACGTCACTACTCTGATGTTTTGCAGCAGCTACATAAATGCAGATTCAAATAGAGGGCTGGGTGTATCTTTATTAGCACTTGTGCAAAGGTAGAAAGGGATTTTGGCAGGGAAGACATCTGCGCAATACCATGAAGCTTTTACGTTTCCACAAGTTGAAATTAATGTAAATGTGCTGACATGCTTGGTTTATTTCCATTTTATTTCTTGTAAGAAAAGGGCTCTCTCTCTCCCTCCCTCCCGCCCCCCCATCTCTCTCTGTCTCTCTTTCTGTCTCTCTCTCTGTGTCTCTCTGTCTTTCTCTGTGTCTATCTCTCTCTGTGTATCTCTCTGTCTTTCTCTTTCTCCTCTCTCTCTCTCTCTCCATCTCCATCTTCATCTCCATCTCCCCCTCACCTCGCTTCCTCCCTGCCTTTTAGTTTTCTGCCCAAAGCCTTTATTCAGTTGATATTTCCTTTACCTGAAATTTATAACCTCAGAACTATAAATGAAACATAAGGAACCCATTCTATTAATATATGTGTATGCCCTTTAATAAGGCATTTAAATTAAATATTTGAACAGCCTAAGAATGACCTGTAAAATAACTTGTAGTGTGTCAGTAGTCAGTGCTACGGACAGAAATCGGCGTGGATATTAGTAATCTACTGTCCTTCTTTGTTTTATACTTACTATTGAAATGCTTTAGCAACAATTCCCCAAAGTATCATAGTTAAGAGTTCAGGCATCTGCACTTGGCAGTTCCAGGACTGAGCACTTCTCTCTGTCCTGCAGCACTATGAACTGAGGCAAGGTCACGTTCCATTTTTAAGGCTCAATTTCCTCTTGTGTAAAATGAATTAATGATAGTATAGTACGCTATGGTGTGCTATGGTGTGGTGTGGTACAGTATAATATAGTATAGTAAAGCCTATTTACTGATGGTTAAATAAGGTATGCACATAAAAGTTTTAGAACATGACGAATATAATAAAAGTTGAATAACGAGTAGATATTATTTCTAAAGCAGTAATGATAGAATTTTATTGTGAGCTGATCATCCTTACAGGTTGACTAATTGTACCAGCTGTAGTCTACTGCATGCTCATGTGAAGAGGAAGGACTAGGGGGCAGTGCCTTATAAAAGGAACTAGTTCAGCAATCCTGGAGTTAGGCCCTAAGCCGGGTTTCTCATCTATGGACACTTCAGGGCTTCCCCGAGACCAGGGGTCGGCAAATTTTTGACATGGAAGAGCCAATCCTGCACCTCACAACAATTTAAAAATTATTCGAGAGCCATGAAACAAATATAATCACCATTATGTGAATAATGTCCTTTAAAAACTTTACAAGTGAAACTATAATAGTTTTATTTTCATTTTCAATTTTACTTCAGAGCCACATGTACGTCAAAGAGCTGCATGTGGCTCGCGGGTCGCAGTTTGCTGACCCCTGACCTAGGGTCTTTGGGACCCCAGGCAAACACTTTTTTCAGGACCTCTTTCCATGCACTTAATTTGATTTTGCTAAAATCAGCATGTCAGGATTATTCAGGTGGTCTAATCCCACGTGATTCTAAGAAATAAATATGAATCTAGTCAAGGGAGGTGATCTGCTTGTCAGGCTGCCCTCCTGGAACCAGGGTCCTGCTACAGGGCCCGAGGATGATCCCCATAAACAAGGTCTAGAAGGCCTCAGGGCATCTGGGTAATGCCATGAGACGCAGAGGGCCAGGGAGTTCTCTAAAGGGAAAACTGGGAATCAGAAGCCCATGTGGTTCCCCTCAGACAGGACTCCCTTTACCAGCACCCAAAGGAGAACTTAGAACATTTTTAGAAAGGTCCTCTAAAGTGCCAGGACCACTGAGGTGAAGGCCTTGGGGAAGGCCCCCCCCCCCCCCCCC
>NW_017732337.1:121533-127835 GCF_001890085.2 Hipposideros armiger | reverse complement strand
TATTTATTTATTTATTTATTTATTTATCTTTGAATCCTGCTCTGACCTAAATAAGACTAGAAGCTGACTTAGACAAATATATAAAATATGAATACAAAAGCCAGTAGATAAGACATGATGAAGAGAAAATAAAAATCTAATCTAAAGCTCAGAGGTAGATGCCTTTTTGCTCTATTGCTGCAAATGCGTCTCCAGTTTAATGCAGAACTTTATACTGGACAGAGCAAAGAGCACTACCCACTGCATTATAACAGATGGTGTTCATGAGATCGAAATCATGTTGGTTGTTCATTAAAACAAAAGATCAAGACAAATGTTTGCTCTGTGTCTTTTATAAAAGACTGATACAGACCTGTCTATACACAGTCCAGTGGCGAGGTTCAATTTTTTTCCCCCCTGGTGTCACCTGGTGAAAGCTTAAGATATAAAATCAGAGTCTGCTGATAATGACTCTGCAGAAAGGACAAAGTCCTTGGAATATGGTCTGAACTCCCCAGCACATATTTTTTGCTACCCCTATATTGAAATGACGCAGCTCAGAAATAAAGATCGTATCATTGATAGCCATTTTGGATAAAAACCTTTCCAAAAGAAACTTTCCCCTTGAGGATGAGAGTAACTAAAATGCCAGCTGTAGGAATGCAAGAAAATATTGACAGTTTAGCTAACGTCTAGCAGATCAGTTCCTCTTCTCCTGTGACTATTTTGATACTTGACATGTATTTATAATGAGTTTCATTGGAACTATATCATATGTGCAATTAATTTAATTGACTCCACTTAACATGCTTAGCAAACATGCCTGTATCCCCCACAAAGAAAAAAAAGGAAATGCAGAGAAGGAAGGAAAGTTACAATTTAAATGGTGTGTGGTAAGTCTACTCACTCAATATGTAAATTACTTAGAGAAAACCTGATATGGGAAACATGATTCCATTGTTTCTTTAGTCAGTTTCACCTTTGTGGAACTCTCATAAAGTAAGCACCTTGCTACTCCAAAGATGATTCCAATACAGATAGATATATACTCATATTCCATGACCTCTGAATACAATCTAACTACTTCTTCTGATGTTCTGTCAAAGAAACAGCAGCGTATTCTAATTCAGAATAAAAGGAAAAGAATTTAAAAAGAAAAGAAAAATTTGCTCTATTAGAAATTCTAGGAAATACTTAGGGAATTTAGGGAATTTTCAAGGGTATTTATTTATTTATTTATTTATTTATTTATTTATTTTAAGATTTTATTGGGGAATTAGGGGGAGGGGAACAGCGTTGGGGAATCGGGGAAGGGGAACAGACAGGTAGACAAATTGCTGTTTTTGTTCTTCAGTCTAGTTGTGGAGGACATCGCTACACTGGCCCATGTTGGTTTGATCATTGTGCTCTTCCCGGGAGAGGACATCGGTCACCGGTCATTGGTCAGCCACTCACAGCGGCTCCCAGCAGCTCACACTGGCTGCCGGCCACTCACACTGGCTGCCAACCACTCACGAAGCTCATGGCAGCCTACTGCAGCAGGGACTGCAGCCTGCGCCGTGGCCAGAGACTCACAGCTGCCCTGCTCCAGGTTGAGCTGTTGTTTATCATCTTAGCTATAGAGGGCGAGTGTCACTGGCCCTCAATGTGGGATCCGAATCGCAGCCCTGCTGCTCAGACCTGGCGCTCCCAAGCGAGCTTTTAACCAGCTGAACCACTTGGCTGACCCTCAAGGGTAATTATTAATGTTCCCTTTTTCCCTTGCTGACTCTAGAACCTGACCTTCTAAAGAGATACAGTCCCATGCGTATGTGAAGGACAGGCAGTGTGGCATAGAGATAAGCAAGCACTGTGGTGTCAAAAAGACCAGGATTTGGGGCCGGCCGAGTGGCACGTTGTTTAAGAGCTGGCTTGGGACACCAGAGGGCCCCGGTTTGGATCCCACATATGAGGACCAGTGACACTGCCCTCTACAGCTAAGTTGCTGAACAACAGCTCAACCTGGAGCTGGGCTGCCGTGAGTTGCTGGCGACGTTGTGGGCTGCAGCCCCTGCTGCAATGGGTTGCCATGGGCTACCGTGTGTAGCCAGCAGCCAGCGTGAGTGGCCAGCAGCCACTGTGATTGGCCGTCCAGAAGCCAGCAACTGATCTGCCTCGCCCGGGAAGAGCGCAATGATGGTGCCAACTTGGGTCAGTGAAGCGACATCGTCCACAACTAGACTGAAGAACAAAAAGAGAGCAACTTGTCTGTTCCCCTTCCCCCAATTCCCTGCACTGTTCTCATCCCCCAATTCCCCAATAAAAACCTTAAAAAAAAAAAAAAAAGACCAGGGTTTGGATAATGAGCTCCATCACTTCTCTGCTGTAAAACTTTTAACATGAGATTTAACTTTTCAAGCCTCAGATTCCTCATGAAGAAAATGAGATTAATGATGCCTACTTCATCAGGTTGGAAAATAAATAAAATCATGTGTGACGAAGCACTTAACATCCAATGATAATGGATTATTAGTGCATCACACCGGTTCCCTACAAATCAGTAGAGTTATTATTTGAGCTTGAAAAATTTGAAAATAACTCGAGTGATAAATGATATTTACTTTTAATTATAACTACAAGGCTATACATATGCATATATATATATATATNACACTCTGGTTCCAAGGGCATGGTTCTATGACCCCAGTCTCTTCTCACATAGCTCTTGTCACATGTTAGTGTAACTTGCTTTTGTTTTCTGTCTTGTCCCCTAGACTGTAGAAGAGACCATGTCTGCCTCATTTACTACTGTAGTTGCAGTTGCTATGTTTCTAAGGGAAATATTTTTAGTATAATTCAGTTAGAAACTTTCTGATTAAAAAAAGAAATCTTAACACTGACCTCCTGTTACACTGTGATTTGTAGGACTCATTAAAAGTTGCCTTCATGAATTCCTAAATAGATGCCTAATCGTTTTTTATAACTATTTATGTATGTATTTATTTATTTATTTATTTATTTATTTATTTATTTATTTATTTATCTTTGAATCCTGCTCTGACCTAAATAAGACTAGAAGCTGACTTAGACAAATATATAAAATATGAATACAAAAGCCAGTAGATAAGACATGATGAAGAGAAAATAAAAATCTAATCTAAAGCTCAGAGGTAGATGCCTTTTTGCTCTATTGCTGCAAATGCGTCTCCAGTTTAATGCAGAACTTTATACTGGACAGAGCAAAGAGCACTACCCACTGCATTATAACAGATGGTGTTCATGAGATCGAAATCATGTTGGTTGTTCATTAAAACAAAAGATCAAGACAAATGTTTGCTCTGTGTCTTTTATAAAAGACTGATACAGACCTGTCTATACACAGTCCAGTGGCGAGGTTCAATTTTTTTCCCCCCTGGTGTCACCTGGTGAAAGCTTAAGATATAAAATCAGAGTCTGCTGATAATGACTCTGCAGAAAGGACAAAGTCCTTGGAATATGGTCTGAACTCCCCAGCACATATTTTTTGCTACCCCTATATTGAAATGACGCAGCTCAGAAATAAAGATCGTATCATTGATAGCCATTTTGGATAAAAACCTTTCCAAAAGAAACTTTCCCCTTGAGGATGAGAGTAACTAAAATGCCAGCTGTAGGAATGCAAGAAAATATTGACAGTTTAGCTAACGTCTAGCAGATCAGTTCCTCTTCTCCTGTGACTATTTTGATACTTGACATGTATTTATAATGAGTTTCATTGGAACTATATCATATGTGCAATTAATTTAATTGACTCCACTTAACATGCTTAGCAAACATGCCTGTATCCCCCACAAAGAAAAAAAAGGAAATGCAGAGAAGGAAGGAAAGTTACAATTTAAATGGTGTGTGGTAAGTCTACTCACTCAATATGTAAATTACTTAGAGAAAACCTGATATGGGAAACATGATTCCATTGTTTCTTTAGTCAGTTTCACCTTTGTGGAACTCTCATAAAGTAAGCACCTTGCTACTCCAAAGATGATTCCAATACAGATAGATATATACTCATATTCCATGACCTCTGAATACAATCTAACTACTTCTTCTGATGTTCTGTCAAAGAAACAGCAGCGTATTCTAATTCAGAATAAAAGGAAAAGAATTTAAAAAGAAAAGAAAAATTTGCTCTATTAGAAATTCTAGGAAATACTTAGGGAATTTAGGGAATTTTCAAGGGTATTTATTTATTTATTTATTTATTTATTTATTTTAAGATTTTATTGGGGAATTAGGGTTGCCTGGACATTAGGATCTGAGCTGCTTCATAATGTTCTTATGAAGAAGAAATTAAATAATGCATACAGTTTGCTTAGCTATTTCCTCACAGGTGATCAGCACACAATCAATGTTAGATAGCTAATGCCATCCACCAACGTTCATGAGCTGTGTGGACTCAACCATGCTCTATAGAGACACCAACTAGGCTCTGGGGTTTTTGTTTCTCTTAGTTTATAAGAAGTCAAACATGACTCAACGTGTTAGCCAGATTATAAATTCTTTCCTCCTAACCACCATGGCCCATGTCATTTCTATGCATCCTCATTCCTTCTCAAGAGGAGAAAACCAAAGGCCAAGGCACAAAAGTGCAACAGATGCTTTTGTGCCATTAGGAAGTGGTTCGTTGCATTTTTTTTTTTTTTTTTACAGGTGGTCTACAGTTACATAGGGTGTTTGGCAAAAGACACATCCTCTTTGGAAGTTAAGCCCTGTATTTTGAGTAAATTGTCATACGTCTAAATGAGTCCCTCACATCATGATGGTGTGCTCTCATGTGGTGCTTTCTTGTCTTTTCAGATCCCCCAGATTAGTTATGCATCAACGGCACCCGAGTTAAGTGACGACCGGCGCTATGACTTCTTCTCTCGTGTGGTTCCGCCTGATTCCTTCCAAGCTCAGGCCATGGTAGACATTGTAAAGGCCCTAGGCTGGAATTACGTGTCTACTCTTGCATCTGAAGGAAGTTATGGAGAGAAAGGTGTGGAATCCTTCACGCAGATTTCCAAAGAGGCAGGTAGGAAGAGACCGCAATGGTCAAGATGACCCTCTTCCAATGTCTGTGGTTTGTAGGGTTCTTTTCAGACTTTCTTGAACAAACGCTATAGCTAGTCACCATCTACCGACTCTCACATCCCCCACTGCTTGTGAAGTAGATCTGTAAAGTCTTTCTTTACAACACTTGTTTTTCAAGAGCATATTTTCAAAAATGTGAAACTAAAGTCTCGTAAAGTATTAGTGGAAGGAATGGAGAGAAGAAAATACGTATGTTCTAAAATTGATATCTCCTGTGTAATGGGTACTTGTGTGGATTGCTGCTTATACATGAAAACTGGAGAAAATATGGCTAAATGTGCCTCTCAAGGCATGCTCTTTTTCTCTGTTCCTTTCTAACGTGGGGAGAATTGTTTAGCATTATGAGAACCCAATCACAGGCACTTTACTTTGAAGAGGAGTGACAATGATGGCTCTGACTGACTTGACCAACACAGAATTAAATAAATTATTCAGATGGTAGAATGTATTTAGACAAATATGAAACTTTATATTAGTTTGAGAAAGATAGTTATAATAAGTAGCACTTGAAGAAGATTCTTTTATGCTTGTTTATTTAGCTCAAATTGGAAATAATGGGTTCAGATATTTGGCCAGAAGTCTTCCATTGGGCAGAGTTTGAAAAATGAGATAAAATCCTCACACCTAAGAACCCCAACAATAAATAGTCAGGCTTCCCTAGATGGAAATATTGGATATAGTGAACATGGAATATAAAATGTATGCTTGGATATTCCTGTACAGTTCTTATGCTAAAGCCAAGTTCTTACTTATGTTTGCAAGAATTTTATCTAATTTAAATTGTTATTGATCGGAATAGTTAACCAACAGTAAAGACACACAGCAAGGTAATAGAACCAGAGGTCCTTTTCATGAGGGAAAATGTCATAAATCCTGAAGACATGGCTGTGAGTATTTGACTGTCAAACTACAGATACACTTACTCATATGATGTGTCAGTGTATAGATGGCATATCTGCACGTTGCTGCTGAAAGGAGGAAGCCAGACCTTGGCTGTAAATCCCATGGTTTTTACTCAAGTGCCTCATCATTAGCTCTAATTTCAAAAATTCACTGGAGAGTTGGGTCATTCTTATGTTCTTTTTTCTGACTGAAATACTCTCACTCTTCACACCTTTGACTAGATGGCTCCTAACCATGAACAGGCCTCATCATAAAAAAAAGCCATTTCTAGGTTCAAACACACACACACACACACACACACACACACACACACACACACACACACACACACA
>NW_017732337.1:108118-121523 GCF_001890085.2 Hipposideros armiger | reverse complement strand
GTCTTATACATGGGGAAATACGGTAATATATAATAGCTGATTTGCTATCCTTACTAATGTGCTTTCATCTTATAGGAAGCATAAGAAGAAAAGAAAGTGAGCTAGTCACTTTGTCTTATGTATGTGCTGTGTGTATATGTGTGTGAAAGAAAGAGAGAGAGAGACAGAGTATTAGTGATTCAATGATGTTGTTTCTATACAAGCTGTGCCCTTTTAAAAGACTTTATTTTTAAAGTTTACTTGAGACTTAAGTGCTCAACTAAAGGCTACTTGTCAAACTGGAGCCTGACATACCTCCACTGAGCACATAGTCACAGAGCGTGGGGTGAACTCTCATTTATCATACAGTGATAGAACAAAGCACGGCAATGATGTCAGAGTAAAGAAGCCACCCTCCCCCTGGGGGCCTTCTAATGTGTTTGGAACAAAGAAAACCTCAGTAATGTTTTTCTCATGTGTAGTCATGGGAGATTTAAATATGCATGAATGCTGCTCCTTGTTGAACTTTCAGAGGACTGTAACATGATTTTCTCAGGTGATTAGATTTAAAAAAATAAAACAAAACAAAAAAAACAGTTAATATTTGCAGAAATTGCCCTGTTTATTTGAATGGATGCACATGCAATATTACCAAAAGCAATTTACTGCTTAATATTGCAGAGAATGAGAGGATATTCACTTCCAACGTGCTTTAAATGCAGGTTAACATAGTAACCTAAATAGTCTAAATTAGACATAAAAACTCCTTTTTCTAAGTGAGGGTCAAAGTAAATGCTTATGATAGCATATGGCACTAATATATTCCAGGTCTTTTGAACCAAATTGGTTCAGGGATTATAAAAGCGAGGACATTACATATAACTCTTACAGTTTGCCAGATAATTTTCAGGACAATCCCATGAATATTGCTTCACAGTATGACATAAATAGTAATTATTTTCTTACTTCCATGGTATCATGACACATGTCAACTTTTCAAAACCTGAAAACAATTGAACTATCCTTTGGTATTTCATGCCAATCACTTAATACAGTTATTTCAATTGGTCTCATGAAGTAATTTTTATTATTATTCAGATGAAGTCTAGAACTTCTTTTTATTTAATACTTTATCTTGGCCAAGAATACTCTTTCCTAGAATAATCAGGCAAAGACTTAATTAACTGTTAGTAACTATTATTCAGCATCAGTTTTTTAGACCTCAGGAACTAGTTGGAGTTGCTCATGATGGGATTCTATTCTCATTAAAGTATTCTGTGCATCTCTCTCCTTCACAGATGCAATATTTCTTTCATTGGGCTAAATGTCAATCTTCCTTGACTTACTGTAACATCTATGAGGTCAAAGACTGCCTGATAACTCTGTCATCTAGCCTAATTTTGGGCACATAGAATTGATAAAGATTTGTTAAGAGGAGGGAAGGAAGAATTGAACCTTTCCCTTCACCTTAAAAAAAAATCCTGTAAATGAAGCACTTATGATATATATTTTTTATGTTTTGTATCTTACAGCTCACAAAAATTTATATCCTGTATCCATTTGCTGTGTTTTATTACCCTGAGTCTACTCCAGTCTTGACTCTTACCATCCCTACAAAAATACTTCAAGAAATATGATGCAAACAGGCTGTAATTTCCATTTCCACCATCTATGTTGAATTTGAGGAGTTTTCCATTTTGTTTTCTGTGGGTTTTTTGGGTCTCTATATCATGGTGAATGTAGAAAACTGTGAGACATTTTAATATCCAGTTGGAGTGTTTCTTTAATGAAGTGTCCAGTGGTCCTAGTTTATATACGGGTATTAAATATTCAAGGACTTAATTTTAAAACACAAAATCACAAGAATCTTCATGACATCATTTATCTTGAAGTTTTGCTTAAACTAAACTGTAAGTTTCTCAAAAAGAGGCATTTTATTTTATTTTACTTTTTGACCCTCAGTGATTCGCACGCTTTAAACTTTAACCTATACTCAGTTTGTCAGCACATCTTGAACATGCCCTCGTCTCCCCATCGTTGCTGCAATTACATTAGTTCTGGGCCTCATTTTGTTCACCGTGATGTACAGTTACAGCTCTCCTTGCCTCCAGATTAGCCCCTCCACTAGTATCCATTCCACTGTGATGATAATCTTTCTAAAACACAAGTAAAGCCATTTCACATCTGCTCCTAGTTTTCCTTTCCCCAGAGGATTAAATGAAAGATGTCTAGCATGGAATGTAGGTCCTTTTTGATCCAGTGTCTGCTTTAATCACCAGTCTGACTCCCTTACTGTCCCTGTGCTCTTTAATTCCCACCTCAGGCTTCCCTAATGCTCTCTACCCCACCACAGTCAGCCTTCTGTGGGCATAAGGATATTCTGTGCCTTGGCAAACGCTTAGCTTGCTGCCTCGACTACCAGCTAACTCCCATGTAGTTTTTCAAAGCATAACACATTGCAGAGAGCTATCCCTGACTTAGTCTTGCTTCATGGCCTATTTTTTAAATAGTTATATTAAATATATAGTTAGCATATAATATTATGTTAGTTAGTTTCAGGTGTACACCATAGTTATTCAACATTTATATACCTAAAGAAGTGATCACCATGGTAAGTCCACCAACCATCTGACACCATACCATGCAATCACAATATTATTGACTATATTCCCTGTGTTGTACGTTACATCTACACAACTCATTTGTTTTATACCTGGAAATTTGGACCCCTTATTGCCCTTCGCCTCCCCCCTTTTTTAATTTTTTCAGTTACAGTTGACATTCATTATGATTTTATATTAATTTCAGGTGTATGGTTAGACATATGGTTAGATTAGACATTTATATAATTTATATAACTCAAGAAGTGATCCCCTAACTAGTCTAGTACCCACCTACCACTATACATAATTATTACCATATTATTGACTATATTCTCTATGCTTTACTTTATGTCCCCATGATTATTTTGGAACTACAAATTGGATTTCTTATTCCCTTTACCTTTTTCACTGTGCCCCCCAACCCCTCTCCCATCTATCAGCCTGATAAATCTAGTACCCACCTGACACCATACATAGTTATTACAATATCATTGACTATATTCCTTATGCTGTACCTTACATCCCCATGATTATTTGTAACTACCAATTTGTACTTCTTAATCCATTCCCCCTTTTGACCCACCACACCAACTTTCCTTCCATCTGGCAACCATCAAAATATTCTCTGTATCTATGAGTCTGTTTTTGGTTTTTCTTTTTGTTTTTAGTTTTGTTCTTTAGATTCCACATATAAGCAAAATCACATTGCATCTGTCTTTCTCTGTCTGACATACTCCACTCAGCACAATAGCCTCCATGTCTGTCCATGCTTCTGCAGGTGGCAAGAACCCATTCCCTTCCCAGGTCAAGCAATATTCCACTGTATAATATATATGTACCACGTCCTCTTTATCCATTCTTCTATTAATGGGCACCCAGGCTGCCTCCACACCTGGCCATTGTAAACAATGCTTCAATGAACATATGGATGCACACATCCCCTCCAAGTATCGTTTTGGGTTTCTTCCAATAAATACCCAGAAGTGGGATTACTGGGTCCTTCTTTGTCTCTTGTTATAGCCTTTGTTTTAAAGTCTATTTTGCCTGGTATAAGTATTGCTACCCCAGCTTTTTTTGTTTGTTTCCATTTTCATGAAATAACTTTTCCATTCCTATACTTTCAGTCTGTGTGTGTCTTTCAATCTGAAGTGCATCTCTTGTAGGCAGCATATATAAGGGTTTTGTTTTCTTATCCATTCAGCCACCCTGTGGTTTTGATTAGAGCATTTAATCTACTTACATTGAAAGCAATTGTTGAAAACTGGAGTTTTCTCCTGTTCTTTCATTTGGGATGTATTTCTTTGTTTCCTCATTTTGGTTGCCTCTTTGTGTTTGTTTCTGTGTATTAGGTAGGGCTACTATGTCTCCCAGTCTTGCTGGGTAGCCTTATGTAGTAGGTGCCCTGTGGAGTCCTGGCACAGTCTCCCTAATTACCTGAGCTGGGTGATCTAGGAGTGTCTCTTGTGAGGGTTGTGTGTGCCCTCCTGTTATAGTTAAACCTTGATTGCCATTGGTATGTCAGTGGGTGGTATTGACCTTCAGGCTGACTAGCAGTGGGGTTTGTCCACATACACAGCTTACAGGCTGCTGTGCAGGGGGCTTAAACCATGGAGTGGGATTTGCCCCAGTGGTCTCTGGTGCCTGTTGAGACCACTCTTTGTGTGTGCTGTTGTGGGGCTAATTGGGTGGTGTTCTGCTGTAGTCTCAAGGCAACCTCCAAGTATGTTGGTTTTGGGGTCGCTTGGGAGCGGGGCTCTAGTGCAGTCCCAAGTCAGCCACTGCCTGTGACTGGCCAGGAGTACCTGATAGGAGCTACAAAGTGAGCCACAGTTGGTCGCTGCCTGTGCTATACCTGGGGTCGTGTGAGAGAGTCCATGCTGCAAACTGAGGTTGGCTGCCACCAATACCAGGTCTGGGGTAGATCCACAAAAAGCCAGGACACTCTGAGCAAGGCCTGCTGCCACCTGTCAGCTCCCTTAAGGTTCAGCTGCTGATAAAGTCTCCTCCTCCTGCTAGTTGGATGAGGCTGGGTCCCAGTGAATCAGCAGGGTAGAGCTGCAGAGCTCACCAGGCCAATCAGATTCAGATTTGGCCTGTCGGAGTGGGCTCAACACAGGAAAGATGGCACCTGCCTGCCAGCTGCTTGGGAGGAGGAATTGGCATAGGGAAAATGCCGACTGTCCCTCCAGTCCTCACTCTGAAGTTACACAACTCAGTCTTTCTCCATATGTCTCTAATGCTCCCAGAGTCACCATCCCTCCAGCGGAGTCCAGGGTGAGTGCCTGCTTGGGTCCTTTAAGAGAGTGTCTGTGTTTCTCGTAGCCCTCTTTCCCGCCTGGATGGTTGGAATCCCCACTGTTTTTCACAGCCAGAAGTTGTGGAGGCTTCTATTCCTGGTTAGAGTACTCTGGACTGTAGAACCTGGTGTGGGGGGCTGGGGTCCCTTGCTCCTTTATAGGGAATCTCTGTGGCCAAGATATCTCTCTCAATTTTCAACTGCCACATGTGGGTATGAGACCAGCGCATTTCACATCTCTGCTCCTTCTACCAGTCTCGATGTGGCTTCTTCTTTTTTCTTTTTTTTCTTTTATTGGGGAGTTGGGGGGATGGGAACAGTGCTGGGAATTGGGGGAAGGGGAACAGACAAGTTTATGTCATTTTTGTTCTTCAGTCTAGTTGTGGAGGACGTTGCTTCACTGGCCCAAGTTGGCACCATCATTGCGCTCTTCCCAGGTGAGGCAGATCAGTCGCCGGCTTCTGGACGGCCGCTAACACTGGCTGCTGGCCGCTCACGCTGGCTGCTGGCTACACACGTAGCCCATGGCAACCCAGTGCCACAGGGGCTGCAGCCTACCCCGTCGCCCATGGCAGCCCAGCTCCAGGTTGAGCTGTTGCTCAGCATCTCAGCTGTGGAGGGCAGTGTCACTGGCCCTCATATGTGGGATCTGAACCGGGGCCCTCTGGCATCCCAAGCCAGTTCTTAACCATCGCGTCATTCGGCCAGCCCGTGGCTTCTTCTTTATATCCTTATTTATAAAACTTCTGTTCAGCTAGATTTCAGATGATTCTCCAGGCTAATAATTCTGTAATTTAGTTGTAATTTTGATGTGGTCACAGGATGGGGCAAGCACAGCATAGAGAAGATACTCCACCATCTTGGATCTCCTCAGTCCTTCATGGTCTAATTTTGGATTGTGGTTTGCATGTTTGTCTTTATTAACAGCATATTTTTTAGTCTGTATCTGTGAATAACTTCATGGAAAATGACCAATTGCACAAGCCTTGATGAGAAAATAAGACTGCATATAATTGTAGAGTTAAAGGGGCCAGGTATGCATGTTTCCAGCCTCCCTTGAAGGTACAGCATGGTCATATGACCCAGTTGTGAGTAATAAGAATATCTACCATAGATTAATCAAGAGCCAGGGATGCAAAGAAGCAGGAGCAATGGAAACCCCTTTTGTCCAGAGCAGCAGCAGTAATATCTGTGTATCGTGGTAGATGTAGTACCCAGCATTAGCTGGCAGCAGTGGTCCAATCTCCAACTTCCTAGCTCCAAGAGTAGGAGTAGCAGTGCCACAGCTAACTTGGTTTTGTGGCACTTATTATGGCTTTGATTATGAAATCCTAGTCATTCTTTGTTTTAGGTCATTTTCTGACTTTGGTTTTCTGGCTTCTGCAGCAATTCTGTGAATTATCCAGTGTAATTTAAATTGTTTTTCTACTTAAGCTAGATGGACTTCACTTCAGTTGTTTGGCTTTTACCTCCATTAATATAATTGAGAGTGTCATTTCTATGAGCCCATAACATCTTGTGCATAACTCTATCATTGAATTTGTTGCATATCATTGTAATCATTGTAACCTAATGATTCTCTCCCGCTGTAATGTATGTTTACTGAGGACAGGCATTATGTCATATTTGACTTGCAACACTTTACACCCAGGATAATTTCCAACATAGATTAGGCTCAATAAATGCACATTAAATTTAACAATAATCTATTAATACTATATTAAGTGATGATTCCAAGGCTGTAGTTGGTACAGTGAAACTGTTGGAAGTTTTTCCCATTTTTATTTTTCACAGTTATCATAAATCTTCTATAATAAACTGACTTTATGGAAGGAAAAAAGGGATAAGAAATCTGGTGTTAGGCCTTATACTCAGTGCATTTCTGAGTACTTTCTATGTTTCAGATACTGCTCCAGGGTAATAATGAAAAATAATAATGGAAGTAATAACAACAAGATAAAAAATAATCTCTGCTTTCTAAGAGTAGAAATATATAAGTGGAGCAGTAAACACAATTGATTGGGGCATGCTGTAAGGGGAGATCCTAGAAGAAATAGATGCTTAGCTAAGCCTCAAAGATGAGTAGGAGTTAGCAGATGAGGCAGACAGAAATGGAGTGGTGAATAACATTTTAGGAAAACAGAGTCATATTAAAAACAAAAATAAAAAATTTTAATGTTACTTGAATTTTTAAATGGTAGAAGGGACATAACATTACTTTGCAAACTTTTATGACTCTTGAATCAGAATGATTTATGGTGTTCTTCCATGTAACCTGAGAACTGTGGAGAACATGCTTTGGCTTTTAGATCAAGAATTTCCAGTTCGGGCTCTAATTCTTCTAGCAACTGACTGGAAGCCAGTATACTCCTTTGGGTTGCAAAGTCAACACATATTTATCGAGAAAACTAGTTTCTTTTGCTTCAGATAATTCTCAAATGCATATTACCCTGATTGTAAAGGATGAGTTCCTTCCAGGCAGTAGACTGTCATTGTTGATGTGGGATTAGAAATAGATGATGACAGTGTTTTTGCTGCATGAAGAAGTAGAGAGTGAAACATTATATCTCAGCTATTCCTTCTCAGTTCTTCCACCTACCTTCACTGGATCTGAGCAACATGGAGGAATGTAAAAAGATCTGAAATGACTCCTCCTCCTTTACTCACCTGCTTGGGTGTGATTACCATATGTTGCATATGCTAAGGAAAGAAAGGACGTAGGATTCTGGCATTGAGGTTGAAGATACAGTGAAAAGGAACATAGGTCTTTAAATATAGGCATAGAGATTCAAATATAGAGAATTCTATTTAACAGTAGAATTTCTTGGTCAGTTGGGTAGGGGGAGAAGAACATCATTATTCTGGGTTAGCCAACTTTGGAAAGTAACCGGGATTTTGTAATCATATCATTACAACCACTAAACCTTAGAAGTAGGTCTGATTTATTATTCTATTGGATGACAATACATTTGGTCTTCAAATGAAGCTTTTTTTTTCAAGTCTTTACAAAAATTTTTATTGGAAGAGAGTTCCAGTTTTGAATCTCATAGGTTTTGATGGATATCAGCAAGAGAGATAAATTTTAGTAGAAAATAATTGAAATGAATTAGTTAGCTTATAGAACTGAAGGGAAGTGTATAGAACCACTTTCAAGTGCTTATGGGGTATGCCGATGTTTTAGTAGTGGGAAAGTAGGATGCCTTGAATTTGGGCCCCACCAGGCTCCACACAGAGGCATTTCCCAATGTAATTTCTATGATCTAACCAAAAGTTGGGAAGGTCACAGTCTTAAAAATGCTGTCTTTTCAGTTGCCTTTTCCAGAGCCTTCCCAGTGTTCTACACCACTGGAATAAGCAAGTAAAGGTGGGAGGAGGTTTGAACTATGCTATACAGACAAAATGCAATATTTACCAAAACAGTGGTGAGGAGGTGGGTACTGGAATTAGTCAGGTGGATAGCAACCAATTATTAATTTAATGTTCCATGGACTGGAGTGTCGGCCTATTTTTCAGGCCAACACTCCAGTCCATGGAACATTAAATTGATAATTGGTTGCTTTCAAAATATCTACTTACTGGACTTCAACTCCTTCCTAAATTATTTTGTATGTTAAACAACTTGATGCATGTAAATATAGCCTCTTTGAGACTCACATAGAAGGATCTCTTTTCCTTTTATTTGGCAAATGGGTTCCTGTGGTTAAATCTTTCAAGGGATTATAGGAAATTCTACAAAGCCCCACATCATTTGCATTAGCACTCTCAGGCAAACTGAAGGTCAGCAGATGGTCAAGATCTCCAGCAGTGATAGTAGCCATCCTAAACACACACTACATTGACTGACTCTGAAATACTTTAACCTTGTGTACTCCAAAATGTATCCCCAATTCTTGGCATTTCTTGTTACTCTTTTGGCTGGATGTCTTAAACAGCAAGCACTGAAAACATATTGCCAATAACCACTAGCTAGTTTTTTGGGGTTTTTTCCATTGTGTTAATATTTTAGAGTTGACATTGACTGTCAAGCAAGCTCCTTTTTAGATAGGTATTACTGGAATGTCACCACACTCTACAAGCCATAGTACAAGGATGACACATTGAGAAACTAGTTTATAGGCTAAAACATACAGTTTTACACACCAGGGAAAATATTAAAAGTGAAGACATCATTATGATAAAGGTCTTAAGAAAAAAAATTTAGGGCTTATATTAAAAGAGCTAAAAAATAAAATAATGCTTACTAAAAATGTCCACATAACAAAAATGTTTACTTTTGCTAGGGTGTTAGTGGATTTAAATTTTAAAACTTTAAAACTCAACAACACAAACACAAACATGATACATGTCTTATCAAAGAAGAAAAATTCTCTAGGGAAAGGTGGAGTTGTTAGAATTATAACTACAGAAATTATGCTGAATGGTGACTAATTGTATAGAAGTATGTTGTTTTCAAACTCTTAATGCTGAAAGGTACAGAAATTATAGAACCTTCTGGTCAAATATTTTTGACAAAATAGTAGCTAATATTTAGTTCCATGTAAGGATCATGAGCGTTACTCTCTAAAAATCTGGTATTTTAAATGGTGATCAATTTAGTATGCATTCCACTCCACATGTTTGATTAACTAATGTAAATTGTGTTGTCAGTCTGTTCTTAATGTATTCTTTGTTCAACAGTAACCACTGAGTAATTAAGATAGGAAATGGAAATTGGAAAGGCTTGCATTAGACTTGTAGATTGCATCCTGCTGTAGGGTTTGCGTCATCTATCTATTGGGCCCCAGTCATATTTTCCTCAGCTTTATTAAGATATAGTTGACATATAACATTGTGTAAGTCTAACGTACAAGGTGATGATTTAATACACTGACATATAGTGAAATCATTACCATAATAGGGTTCTTTAACATTTACCTCCGTACATCATTGCTGTTTCTTTTTTGGGGTGAAAACATTTGATTTACTCTCTTAGCAACTTTCAAGTATGTAACACAGTATTTTTAAGTATACTCACCAGGCTGTACCTTAGATCCCTAGAATTTACTCGTCTTATAACTTGAAAGTTTGTGCCAATTGACTGACATCTCCTAATTTCCCACACCCACAACCAGGAACCACTGACAGGATGAATCAGCTCCAGCTCCATTAGGCCTTCAGTTCTAAGTTCCAAACTCAAAATCCAGTGAGCAAAAATTCCCATCCCTTTAATCATCTATTGATCATCCACCCATCCCCTGGTAGCTGATTGACAATTTACCAGTTTTGGGAGGTATTGTAGACATCTAAGATGAGCATGAGATCATAATATCCAAAAAGTAGCTAGTTAGGTGTAACTCGTGCTGGTAACAAATGTGTACTACCAAATGTGAGATAGCAGATTTTCTTCTTTACCCTTTAATGTCTTTCCATGTCCTTTTGAAAAAAAGGAAGAATTAATAGCAGTGTAAAATGCTGGAGCAGTTCTGTTATATTTCCAAAATAAGAGTAGTTTTCTTTTTCCTTTAGACAGATCATCAAAAGAAACCATTATAACTTTAAATAGTTGTAGAAAATTCCTCAAACTGCTAGCTTTCTAAAGAGATAGGGAATGTAATTTTGCAAGCTTTATGCCTGTGACAGGATTAATTAAGAATCACATTTCAATCATCAGGTGATCCAATTAGCTCTACCTCACCCCAGGACTTGAGATATAAGGAATGAGAATGGGGGGGAGGGGGAGAATTTATCACCACTACTGCAAAATTCCACAGTATCTGAGCACTCATTCTAATAATAGAGGGTCAAGTAGACCATTTTTACATAAGAATGGCTTTTGCTCATTTATACTGAGAAGTTTGGAAGAATAAATGCTATTTCATTATTTTAGAATCCCAGAATTCCTCCAAACCAACCTCTGTGGCAGTAGGTTTTTGATAATGACAGTAAACAAACTTACTTTGAAATATAGACATGGTAGTAGACAGACTTTGTTTCTGAGTTCTTCCCTGCAGGGCATGAGCTTAGTAACATTCTGTATTTAAACCCAGGAGAAACAGACTCCCTGAGAATAAAAGTGACTGAGACCCATTGCATGCTGGGACAGGGACGAGAAGCTTGTGATTCTGTTTGCCATGGAGCCTAATAAGACACTTTCAAAACCTGTGTGGGAGACAATGCAGACACAAACAGTTCCTAATAAGCCAGCATTCTAGAGCCTGTCATAAGTTGTCCAGTTGAGACAATTCTAATTGAGTGAAAGAGGAGTGTTGATCACATACATCCACTTCTCTAAGATGTGAATAATTACAAGCTTGTATGGAGCTGCATGCAGATACTTAGATGCGGGTTATTATTCTGTTATGAAATAAAATCCAGTGAGTAGGCTAACACAGACGAAGAGCATTGAATACCCTTCATTCTGCTTTAAATCTATTTTTCCTTTCTTTCGGCTTCTGTTTAACCAGGTGGTGAGTTTCCGTTGTCCTGTATTTTTCTTGGACATGCCAGTCTCCAATCACCAAATGTTGCTTCCCCCTAGGCTTTTACTCAGCTAGTTTCCTCTGCCTGGAATATCACCTCCCAAGCTCCGTGGCCTGGCAAACCCTCCTCTTAGTGAAGTTTATCTGATACATTCTTTTCTCCTCACCATTGCTCCTGTGTATTGTTCCTGGTGCTTATACGCATATCCGTGGCAATACTTTGGTCACTATTATGACATGAAAAATTATGAAATCCTTAAGGGCAGCTACAGATATTAAAAATGGTGAAGGGGAACTAACAATTTTTGGACATTTCCTCAGTCCAGGTGCTGGCAGGAGCTTATGACACAGTCCTAGGGACTATTACAAACTAAATATTTGTTTATGTAGTGAAATTCTGGCATCTAAAATCCAGAAAGCTTGCCCTTTTCATTGACATCATTCTGTAAATCTCACTTCTCTAGAGAGCCTTTCATCTCACTCTGTGTAATACTGGAGAAAAACTGCTGTAGCAATATGATGGAGAAACATGTATTCCCTAATTTCTTAAGGCTGGCTTAGTTTCAAATTTATGATGGATTAGAAAATTTATACAATGTTAACACTAGGTTTAAGATTGTGAAATTAGTGATTTTCCTTTTGTCAGTGCTGTTGAGTTTGTTAAAGTAAAACCCAATCAAATTATGTTTTTAAATTGAAGCTTAAACTAATTCTCTCCATAGATTAAATGATTTCTTTTATGCATTTAATGCATGTAGATGTCATAGGTTTTTGTGTGTGTAAAAAATATTAAAATAGACAGTTGATACATGGTTGGAACTAAAAATTTTAAGACAAGTTGGTTTTATTGATTTGGGAGATCAAAAATGAGTATTTTCCTCCTAAATTAAGAAGAGCTATGTGGACATGAGAAACAATAAACTGCTAAGTTACAGGTGAAATATATTCCCCACAGAGCAGGACTACTACCTGGTTTAAGATCAACTTGGTTTTGCTTTTGCATCATTCAATGACTAAATAGATTAATCAGAGAAGGGAACAGGGGGATGCTAACTTCCTTTTTTATATCCCTCCAAAGTGAATTAAATCAGTCTGGGAGAAAGATCGAGCAAGCTTCATTCTGTTTTCTGTAAGAGATCACCACCAGGAGGTGGGCAAATATTCAATATCTGACACCCATTCTTTCCTCCTTCCTTCTTTTGCTTTCTTCTTTCCATTTTCCATCCTCTTCCCAAACATCCGTAACATACCTGACTATTTCTGTTTCATAATGGTTAAGAGCATGATTGAAAGACAGATAGACCTAGGTGTAAAACCTAGCTCTGCCCGTTATAGAAACCTGTGAGTCAATCATCTTCACAGTGGTTCCATTTTTCTTGTTTATAAAACAAAAATAATTCTAGTTTCTTCCTTAAAAGGCCTTTGTGTGAAATAAATGATATAATCCAATTCATACAATGGCTTATGATTGTACTCATCATAGAATAAATACTTCATAAACATTAACTGCTATAACAATTATTACTCTAATGTTAATCCTAATAATGAAAAGAATAATAATGATCTTTCTTTTATATTAATTCTATTTTTAATTTATTCAACAAATATTTACTGAATGTCTCCTGGTTGTCAAGCATGATGCTGGATGCCAGGGTGAACAAGATAGATATAGACCTTTCCTGTACATTCTAGAGAGATAAGCAGATAGTAAATAAATAACCACATATTGTTGGAGATATATCAGTGAACAACAAAGACAAGGTCTTTTTATCTTTTTCTCATGCATCTTGATATTCATGAGCCTCTAACTGAAATTCAGGATTTTATTTAAGTATAAATATGGACAAAGAACCACAATAATAAGAGCAGTTCTGCTGACTTTATAACCAATAAAAGTCACAGATATTTTTTAAAAAAATTCTCTTCTGTTTTTAAAAATTGTATTTTATTAAATGTATTGGGGTGATAATGGTTAGTAAAATTATATAGGTTTCAAGTGTACAGATACTTTTATATCACAGTGCAGTTCTTGAAAATACTACAAAATATCATTTACATGGGCATTACTA
>NW_017732337.1:105157-106043 GCF_001890085.2 Hipposideros armiger | reverse complement strand
GTCTAAACTCAAAATTACCTCTGTACCTCTGGACATCCTGGAGGTGAAGCAACAAAGAATGCTAAGACTTTTTCTCAGAGCTGCATTTCTGCAGTTCAGTTACCACTCACGCCCCAAATTGTCTTTCTCATATGACATCTCTACCTCTGCCTCCAACATCACCACTCATGGAGTCACATTTTACTCTTCCTTTCAAGTGCCGTTAGTTACTAGAATGTGTCCTCTTCCACTGATGTTGTCCCAGGAATCAGACAGACTTCTCTGGTTGCAAGCAATAGAACGAAGCTCTCACTAATTGAATACATTGGGGCCCACAGGAGTGAAGTAGCTGATAAGAACCTGAAAGTTTTAGTCACCCACTGCTTACTGGCCATTATTGGAATGAATAAACTCAAACATATCTGTAGTCCTTGTAATACTTGACTCCAAGTCGAAATCTAGGAGAGAGGGCCTGGTTGAGCCTTCTGGGTTCCTGGCCCATCACCAGGTAATAGCAGTGTAATATGAGAACATGCTGAAAAAAAAAAAGAAAGAAAAGCAAAGAAAGAAAAACGAGTCCCTAAGAGTCATAGCATTCCCACAATGGAAAGACAGACATCTGTATTTACTGCCCCACCAACACAATCCATTTTCCCATGGACATATCAGGATGCAATCAGATATGGGGAATGAATCCCACACTTGAGATATTGAGGCAGTATTTTCCAGGTTTCTGTGTTTCCTTTCTTCCTGCTTTCCTCACCAACCCCAGCTGTGCTAGCTGGTGAACCACCCATGGCACATCCCAGCAGCTGCGTTTCTTGCCTTGACATCTGCAATGATTCCAGAAATAAGTATTCTGTCCAGAGCACTCATAAGCTAGATTTGATCATAGTTGCCCAGCCTC
>NW_017732337.1:101654-103247 GCF_001890085.2 Hipposideros armiger | reverse complement strand
CCACGTTGCCTTGGCATTTATCTGGCTTTAGGAAGTGAGTGAAATTCAACTATTTGTGTTTAAATGAAATGCAAATCATGGCAATCTTTGTATTTTATTATATTTTAATTATTATGAAATAAGTTAAGCTTTGCCCAGTTGAATGGGATAGAAGCTCATTATACCTCAAATGAAGTGATAAAAGATAGAATAGTATTTTAATAGAACAGACACCATGACTTTGTATTTTAGTATTCACTATCCTTTTGTAATGGAATCTTGAGAAAATGATTTTGTTTTCAATCAATCATTTCCTCTTCAGCACGCTAAGCAAAAATACTATAGCAGCTTCCCTTTTGTTATTATTGCCCAAATAAGAAACACCATCCCTAATTAGTGTAATTTGCCTTAGCCACACAGAGTAAGGATTCAATTTGGAAATGTGTTAGCTTCTTCCTTATGCAGACTGTGACATGCTATTTCTGATCAGTATACTACGATGATAGCTTCATAGCCCTATTTAGATGGAAGATCAACAGTTTTTCACACGTCTCCACATGTGCCTTTGCAGAGTACCATTTTGTGGTTAGTTAAGAGTCCTTTAGCTGCAAATAACTGTGATTCATTCTTACTAGCTTAAGGGAAATGTTGAGTTTATTGAAAGGATATTTGCTTATGTCACAGTATTCAAGGCAGACTAGAAGAAGCAGCCTCTCAAAGATAAAATCAAAACTAATCAGGCCCTTTGGCAGTTGTTCCTCATGAACCTTCCTTCTAGAATCCTGCCATATCAGCTCCAGTGACTCCAAGAGCCTCTCTGTCTCATTTAAAAGAAAAATATCCAAATTCCTGAGAAAATCTGCCCAATTAAAGTCAGATACTCACTCTTAGATCAGGAGCCCCATGGCAGTTCTGACAGGTGTGTTGGGGGTCATTGTCAGCTAAGCAGTCGACCCCAGAATGCCTCTTGTAATCCAGCTCTTTAGTTTCTCAACATACATAAGCACCTACTTTTCATATAAAACACTTAGCCCAGCGCCTGGTACTTTGTAAATGTGCAATTAAATTTCAATTATCATTTTGGTGGCTGCTGTTTAATTTTTATTCCTGTGATAATTCACTCCGTTCAAATATATTCCTGTTAACATGATCCAAATATCCCATACAACAATAGAAATTTATTTGCCTTTTTACCAGTGTGAGAAAATACAGTTATACCCAGAGACTGCATTCATAGAGATGGTATGGAATAACTACCTAGGGGCAGTGGTCAGCCTCTCCGTGGTAGGATTTCATCTTATCCTGATAGTGAGCATCTAGAGGACAAACCTGCAATCTAATTACCTCTACATTACCCATATAAAATAAAGGAGGAAAAGAATGAGCACAGAAAACACAACATGTTTGCATTCTTGTATGTTCATAAATGTGCACAGATGCGTTTTTTGTTTAGTCAATATACTATACGTGTGTGTGTGCGTGTGTGTGTGTGTGTGTGTGTGTGAGTATTCACAGGCTTCATACCTTGAATTCAGAACTCTACCCCCCATCCCACCCCTGTCAAGACCCATTCTATGTTTCCTTTGCCTTCAGTTGATATTTCAACTGATCCTC
>NW_017732337.1:94166-100023 GCF_001890085.2 Hipposideros armiger | reverse complement strand
GATACTTGTCACGTACTTCTACATTAGAAGTGAAGGAAACTGGGAAAATGACACGGACAAGCCTTGATGTATCTTCATACATAGCAAGACTATTCACAATGGACTGCGCAGACAGAAAACAGGTCCACTGAGGGCGAGTTTTACAGATGTTTGACTGCTTCAACTCCGAAGAAAAAGATAAGGGCGGTATGTCTTATAAACTGGGAGATGATGTGAGAAAAAGATTGAGCTACCAAGAAAACTGAATGAGACCTACATGGCCCTTTATGGCCTGGCTTCAGCATTTCTTTCCAGCCTCATTTGCTTTTTGTTTCCTCCCGGTAATTCGCCTCCACAGATGCCAGCTGCCCTTCAGAGTCTCGCATGTGCTGAGGCGCGTCTTCTGTAATGCTGCTCCCTGTACCTGAAGCAGCTGTCCTCTTTCTGTCTAGTTGAGGCTCAGTTCTCAGCTCAGTTGTCACCTCCTCTTGTGACCCTCCCTGACCTTCCTCACTGCCATAGCAAAGTACCACAGACTGGGTGACTTCGTCAACAGAAATGCATTGTCTTGCAATTTAGGGGCTGAGAGTCCAAAATAAAGGTGTCGGCAGGGCTGGTTCCTTCTGAGGCCTGTGAGGGAAGGCTCTTCTCCAGGCCTCTCTCCTTAGCTTGTAGTTGGTTGTCATCTCCCTGTGTCTTGTCACCTAGTCTTTCCTGTATGTGTGTCTGTCTCTGTGTTGAAATGTCTTCATTCTATAAAGACTCCAGTCATATTTGATTAGGGTCCTCCCTAATGACCTCATTTTAACTTGATTACCTTTATAAAGATCCTATCTCCAAATAATATCACCTTTTGAGGGACCAGGGTTAGGACTATAACATACCTTTATTTGGAGGACACTTTCCAACCCATAACAATAGGTTTCATAGCACCATGGATTTCTAATTTTAGAATATATTACAGTAATGACATGGCTGTTATTTATGGAGGGATGTGATTGTCTAGCCCCACTACTAGGCGATACACCCTGCAGAGACAAGATCTGCACCTTATAGGTGCCAGTGTGTATGTGTTAAATAAACAAAAGGCACGAGCCCTGCATAGCAATCAAAGTTGTTTAGTCTTTGTCATGTGGATCATTAGATACAGAAGCATGACTTGTTGAGAATTCTGATTTAGAAAATGGAAATACCACCTCCTCCCCTAACATCAGCACCGAGTGAATGCCAAGTGCATCACATGCTACTGGGTGAGGGTTATGTGCAGTCAGGAAGCTTCACAGTTTAAAGCATTCGCTCTACAGCTTCCCTTAGGAAAATAATACATCAGCACTGAAGTGAAAACAGCATGCACTGTTCCCAGTGCACTTATTTCCTGGCTGCCGAAGTAGGTTTGGAATACATTCTCTCTAGAAATATATGTGTCTTTCAGCACTTATGTGGGAAAGGACTTCCATGCCAGTGTTTGAAATTGTCAGTGGGTTCCATTTCCACATACATTCTTTTAGTGCAGGATTTTCAAAATAATACAATGTCAGTAAGACATAAGTTGTTAAGCACCCAGAGGATTTGACAAAGGAATATCTGAGATGTACTCTGGGATTTCAAATGATAGATCTCTACTTTTGCTTTTATTTTTATTTTTTAAATAGCAAAATGGAGAGCTAAATCTGGGGAGAAAATTAGCAGTGATGTGGTGGACGCATAAAATTCTTAAATACAATAGCTCTACTCACATTTCCCTATCATTTAAGTGTCAGCTACAGTCATTCTAAAGATAAAAGAGCTGATGATTTTCCAGGCATGTTTCTGACACTGTGGCCTTAATTCAGACAATAGCAACCTCAATAATTTTTACTTATTTTTAAAAGCTGAGCTAATCTGTTTCTTTTTGTAAGATGCTTTTAAAACAGTGCTCACATCTTTGCAGCTCACAATCCCCAGGATATTGTGAAAGTCAATGCTTAGTCTTCGATCACACATTAAGTAATATAAGGTTACATATTTATCACAAAATTGCGTCATTGAGCATTGTGTCAATGGCTATAAACTTAATTTTCGATGTTATATTTTGGGAAAGAACAAGTTCTGGGTATTAGGTGGCATTATAATAAACATTTGGAGTTGCAATTGAAAACAGATACTAAATTTGAAGTATTACACTTAATGGCACCAATAGACTGAATTAAAAATGATGTATGTAATAAACTATGGATTTTTAATAGACATATATTGATTCTCTAATAGATGCAGGTGCTATACTCTATTTCAGTCCCACCTTAAGAAAATAATTGTTTACCAGGGGAGGATAACTATATACATTTCCATGCTATAACTATAATAATAACAAACACACACATGTGTATATAATGTTATCCTCAGCATAGTCTTATAAGGTAGGTACTATTAATTTCTGCATCTTCCAGATGAGGCTACTGAGGTATATAGTAACTTGCCAAGGTCACAGAGGTAGGGGGTGACGGAGCCCATATTTGAATATTGTCAATCTTCCTAGCCCCTGTCTTAATCATTATGCCTCCCAAAAGTGTGTCTAAACACCTCAAGGATCTAGCCAACTGCATTCAAATTAATCATCAACTTCTTGTGCCCTTATTACTCAAAATTTTCTTGGGTTCAACCACTCATCTCTATTTCTGCTGCCAGTATCCTGATCCCTATCAATGTAATATCTTGTTAACACCGAACTATTACAACGGACCACAGCAAAAGCTTACCAGCTGCTTTCCCTACCTCCTCTCTTACTCTAAATGGCAGCTGTAATGATCTTATACAAAGCACTGCAGCATACATCATTCTTTCCTAAACCTCTCCAGTGGTTTGCCGTTTCACATTGGAGGAGGACCAAAATCCTCAGCATGTTCACAAGGCTCTAAATGATCTGGCTTCTGCCTGTGTCAACATGGTATTGAGTTCCCCTCTCTGTTTCTTTCTCTGTTCCTCAAACATGCTGTGATGATCTACGCTTGTCGTTTAAACACATCTTATTCCCTGTGCCTAGGTTACTCTCCGGGCTTTCCCCAGCCCCATGCCCCAGCATTTGGTAAGTAAATGCCTACCCATTCTTTATACCTTGGTTCAACTTTCACTGTCCCGAGGCAACCTGACTTCTTCCCCCAGATTGATATAGGTGTCCTTTTAAACAGCTGAGTTGGAAACCTATAATTCTGTTTATCCCAATTGCTGTTAAGTCATTATTTATTTTGGTCTTTGATTGTTTCTTTTCTCTAAAAGATAAATTCGTGAAAATAAGAATTGTTTTTCTGTTTTCTTTCCTCCTATAACTCTTGTGCCCAGCATAAAATCTTGCATGGTTAATGCTGAATTTCTGTTGAATGAGCCCCTAGAGAAAAAGAACTATTTCTATTGAGGCAAGCAGGAAAGCCACATCGAAAAAGTGGCGTTTAATCTCCATTTTGAAGGGTGACTGGGACCTAAATAAGACTAAGGGTGGAAGTATGAAAGAAGTAGCAGAAATCACATGAAAATATTAGTGATGGAAAAACACAGTGTTTATACCTGGTGAATAGCATACGTTTATTCAAATGCAGGAAGAGAAATAAGTTGTATCAGAAGATAATTTTGAAAAGGTAGGCTAAGGCAAAATTTGGGAGGAAGGAATCATTATTTGTTCTTTAAATAATGAGAAACGACTAAAAATATTATTGATGGGAGTGCCAACACAGTGACTTAGGAAGACTTATTTGACAGGAATGTACGTAAAATTGAATATTTTAGAATTGGACATGTTAGGTTTCCATCCCAGCTTTCATCTAAGTTGCTCTTTGACCTTGGAAATTATACTTAAGTCTTATATGAGTTAGGGGCATGCTTTTTATATCAAGCAAATCCTGAAATTTCACTGGCTCAGTGCAATATAAGTTTATTTCTACCTGTTGCCCAATATGGGGGCTCTTGGCCAGCAGTCCTTACTTAGCCTTTTGTTCCTTATACCACGTGGCTCTACAGTCCCCCTAAGTCCTCCGTTTTCTGTGTTCACCTGGACAGGGGATGAAGTAAGGGAGAAGGCCTTTCTTGCTTCCTGAAAACTCTCACCCCATCTTTATAGGTGAATACTCATCACATAGCCATGCCCTCATCCAGAGTGTGCTGAGAAATCATTGTTGGCTGGGTAGCTGCCTTTCTGCATGACTTTATAGTATTCAAAGAGGAGTCTGAAAGTCTGATAGACAGTCAGCCACTTTTGCTACATACCCTGAACCACAACTTCTCTTTTAGTAAAATGGGGATGACAATGACAGCTAACATACGCATATGTGTGAGGAGGAATCTTATGGGAGTGTCCTAGCATAGTGTGAAGGAAGATAAGCGATCCTTTGGATAAGGAGAGACAAGACCAGGCGCTATACTGCACTGAGGGTCAGGGGAAAGCAAGAGAATGGAGAGCAACCAAGAAAAGTGTGTGTGAAACTTAGTCCTAAATTGATGTTTTCAGTTTTGCTTTTGGAACATGTATTTAAACTCTTGGGAACTTGAATGAAAATGATAACTTGCCCACATTTGACTAGAGACAGCCCCGCAGTGCAGCCAGCAGCTGTTCCGAGCAGTCCCATTCTATGCAAATATTAGAGTCCCATAGCTACCAAGTTAGCACAGTGAAGCGTTCAAAGATTGTCATGATTTTATCATCTTTAGCAATTTTACATTCTGAGTTATTTGTTTTTTAAGATTGGTTGACATTATTGTAGCCTCTTGATGAAACAAACAATATTATTGGACTTGGCTTGTAGTGTGGAAGAGATTATTACATGACTTTTTATTTAGTGCTTAATACAGCATACAGAACAAATATGAAAACAATTTAACGATGGATGACAACTTGAAATTTTACATTTTACCAATAAACATCATCAAAAGGAAAACAAAAATATGACCAGAGAAGTCAGCACAAAACTATTAAAAGTAGAAGTTATATCTTCATTGTTGGCTAATCTTTGTATCTATCTGTCTACCTATCATCTATCTATCATCTATCTAACTATCATTTATCATTTATCTATCTAATCTAACATCTGTCTTTCCATATACATCTGAAAGAGATAATATTTGCATTATTAGATACAACATTTTCTATGTGATTTTTTTATTTTGATTTTGGCTTTACTAATTTGATACCCTGTGACATGGAAAACTTAAAGAGAGATGAATTTGTATTTGTAGATTAGATTAAAAAAAATCAAATAAATATGACTTCCTATTACAATTTTTGGAAGCTCATCCTTTCACCTTTATAATTTCAGAGAAGAAAACAAATGCAGTTGACCTTCTAAATTTGCCTGCTAAAGCTGAATACCCTCTTCTTTTAAAGACTTACTCTTAAGTGTTTTTTTTTAATGACTCCTAGAAATATAAGATAGATAGTTTTAAATAACCTTCCCAGGTACTCAAACTAGAAACCTTGTAACTGTTTTTCCACTCAAGTCTCTTCCTCGGTTCTGTGAACCATTTTATTGACCAAGGCTTTGAGTTAATTACATCCTGGCCACACCCCATTCTTCTGTCCCCACTCTCTCTATCTTTATTCATGTCCTTACCTCAAATATTATAATAGCCAGTTAATCAATGTTCTAGTTTATACCTGTGACTTAATAAATCATCTTCATTCAAACCACACACAAATTTGATGACTCACTATTTCCTATAGAAGAACAGAAGTTAAACTTGTGATCAAGTGTTACTCTTGTCCCTAACTCTTCAATGAGTGCCATCAGTGAAATCAAAGTTCAAGCAAGAGTGTTTGTCCACACAGAGCCTTTTCCACACAGAGCCTAAATTTTCCTGAACACCTCTTCCAATCATCCAAGTCAGAATGCATGAAATTGTTCAAGTACGGGGGTGT
>NW_017732337.1:89883-93956 GCF_001890085.2 Hipposideros armiger | reverse complement strand
TTCCTTCCTTCCTTCCTTCCTTCCTTCCTTCCTTCCTTCCTTCCTTCCTTCCTTCCTTTTGTAGCAGAGCATTGAGCAGGCTGTTTAAACTTATGGAGACTTGGTTTTCTCATTGTTAAAAAAGCCCCCCCAAAACATAGCTTTTGGAGTTCTTCAAGATTGAAATAGCAAGGTAAAACTGACACCTCTTTTTTTCTGAACAGCCTTGGCACTTTTTCTGTTTTTCTAGAATGACAGGTACCACTTTTTATCTTAATGCACTGGTCTTATTTCTACTACCTGAACATGAGTTGCTTGAGGATATAATAATTATATTTAAGCTATTTTTATATCTCTTTTTCCTCACATTTTAATACAGAAAAAATAGTGTCTGATTCATCCAGGTATACAGTTTATATCTTGTTTTTATTAGTTATAATAAATGGAAGGAAGGAATAGAGGAAGGGAAGAAGGGAGAGAATAATGTTACTTTTTGTTTTTTAAATCTTAAGAATATAGACATACACTGTATTTTTAATACTACTACTTACTAAACCACTTGTCTTAATGTATGCTCTTGGCACCCAAGAGTGACACTTTCTTATCCTTACCTATAATTCACTATTACTTAATTAAGGCCTCAACTTCAGTTAAATCCCATCACAAATGAAAATACTTTTAAAATAGAATTTTTCATTTCGATAGTAATGTTCTTTGCCTCCCGGAAATAATTCCTTTTACATCTTGCTCAAAATATACTGTCCTGTGTTCAATGTTAAAACAGTTTGCTTTTTTCTTAATTTCTTTCTTGCTTTTGCTTAAGTTTGCTGATTAATTAAAAGATGACTAATGAATTTAACATTTTAGTTAAGCATATCTTTCAGCTAATATAAAAGCAAGGCTTTTCAGATAATGATTTCTCCATGTTTCATTGAAACCAAAGTCATATCTTGGCATCAGGAAGTCTAGACAGAGTGTCTAAGAACATTTACTAGCTAATTGAAATTACTCTGAAGGCAGCACCACTGATATATTGGGCGAAGACTGAGATAAAGGTTGCTTTAGAAAACTTCTTCTTTTTAGTCTCCTTCAACGCCTTATTTCCACCATTCCCTTCCTGATTTACTACACATTATTTGTTTTATACTGTATTATCAGGTTTTGCCTTCTTTTCTGCATTTTGAATTTTAAATGGCTGATGTTCTTGCCTTTCTGTCAGGTACATCGCATTCATGTAGATCGCTGCTCTCTACATGGAAGCTGTATCATGAGGGTAGGTCAGTGCTTAGCACACGTGCATGCCTCAACCCCAGCTCTCATTACTCTCTTCTAAGCCCTTAGATGATGGTTAGGTTCAAGGGTCAGCCCATAAGGCAGAAATTGCATGTTGCCTAAATTATCCTTGAGGATCCCATACAAAAGGACAAAAGTTGCAGACAGACATACTCCTATCTTTCAATTGGTCTAACACAGTTGGATTTTTCCTTAACATTGAAACAGATATCTGTGTCTTCAGTTGAACAGCAAATAAATGGGTTGGGTTCGTTACAGGGATGTTAAGTAAAAGATACAATAACTCTAGAACCTAGCTTAGTACAGTTCACGATGTGCAGAGAAATTTGATGTCTGGATTCTATGGAGGGAATATCAGATTCACGCCTCCTTTACCCCCCAGCCCCCATCAACTCTGACTAACCATTCACCACAGGGCATGAACAAGTGGGAACATCTTCAGTATTAATCCCCCTCCCCTATCAGTGTTGTTTGTTTCGAAGAACACACCTTTGATTTATGCAAACAAATCTACACCTGAGAAGTAAAGATTAGATCCAGATTTTTGTATCTCGATGGTTACAGCTCACCTGTGTAGTAGTTTTCTCCAAGACCCTCTTGTAGATTACAGAGATCAACCACTGGTTCACTTTTCACTCTGTTTTATTAGACTCAGAATAGCTACTTGCATGGGAAAAGCCTCATGTCCCTCAAACACAGTGGTCAGTTTTATCTCCTCACTTGTTAAACAGAAGTGACTCGTTTCAACTTCCAAGTTGAACGGTTGTTCCCTGTGGACAGCATGTGACTCACCTTCCACCAGTCCCAGCTTGGTGACTTGGGGATTCTCATATATCTAGCACAGAATAGGAAATGCAAGGCTCTTCTTAAACTTTACACATGCCACTGGTTGTGCGATATTTAAGGGGGAACATGTCTAGCTAGGAATTACTAGGCTTCCTTTGTGCAGAAATAACCAAGTAATAGTGGGGAAACAAAATCAATGATTTACATTTTTTATTGTGGCAAAAAATGCATAACCTAAAATTGACGATCTTAACCATTTTTAAATGTACAGTTCTGTATTGTTAAGTATATTTACATTACAGTGCAAACAATCTCTCGAACTTTTTCATCTTGCACAATTGAATCTCTAGGCCAACTAAACAACAACCCCCATTTCCCCTGCCCCGTTCCACTGGCAGCCACGATTCTACATTGTTTCTGTGAATTTCACTACTCTAGGTATTTCATATAAGCAGAATCATACAGTATCTATCTTTTTGTGACTGACTTATTTCACCAAGCATAATGTTCTCAAGGTTCATCCATGTTGAAACCTGTGTCAGAATTTCCTTCTTTTTTAAGGGTGATAGTAATCTATTGTATGGTTAGACCACATTTGAACCCATTCATCTCTGATGGACGCTTGGGTGACTTCTGTCTCTTGGCTTTTGGCAGCAGTGTGCTATGAACATGGTGTGCAAATGATCCTGCTTCCAATTCTTTTGGGTGTAAACCAAGAAGTGAAATTGCTGGATCATATGATAATTCTATTTTTAATTTTTTGAGTACCCCTTTCCTGTTCTCTATAGTGACTTCGCCACTTTACATCCCCATCATTGGTGTACAAGTACTTCAGTGTTTCCACATCCTTCCCATCACTTCTTACTTATTTGTTTATTTGGCTATCCTAATAAATGTGAAGGGAGATCTTACTGTGGTTTTAATTTGCAATTTCCTAATGGTTACTGATGTTGAATATCTTTTGATATGCTTGTTGGCCATATGTATATCATCTTTTGAGAAATATCTATTCAAGTCTTTGCTCATTTTTAAAATAGGGTTATTTTGTTGTTTTTGAATTGTAGGTTTTTTTTTACATATTGTGGATATTACCCCTTAGCAGATATTGGGTTGTCGGAAAAGTCATGATGTATTTTTCTATGTTTTTTGTTACAAAAATGCATCATGACTTTTCCGACAACCCAATGCATGGTTTGAAAATATTTCCTCCCATTCAGAAGGGTGCCTTTATACTCTGTTGATTATGTTCATTTATGCATAAAGTTTTTGGTTTTTTGAGTTGTCTAATTTGTCTGTTTTTCCTTTTGTTGCCTGTGCCTTGGTATGCTATTTAGGAAAACCTTGCCATATCCAATATCATGAAGCTTTACCCTAGGATTTCTTCTATGAGTTTTATAGTTTGGGGTCATCTGTTTAGGTCTTTGTTACATTTTAATTTCATTTTGTATATAAGTTAAAGATCCAACTCCTTCTGTTGCATGTGGATATCCAGTTTTTGCAGCACCATTTTTGATGATGATCAATTGATTTTTAAATAAATTATCATAGAAATGTGTTTGCTACAACTTGCTAGTAGTAAACCAAATTTGAATATGGTGACCGCCATCCATTCCTTCCAAAATATTTACAAATTGTGTTCTTGTTAATTTGTACTAGAATCTTGGACAGGATCAACATTAAACAGCTTTTGTATCACTATCAGCAAAGAAAATGATGGAATCAATGCACATTATGTTCTTATATGTTCAGAGGCTTATACTTCTTATCTGTTTTACTTCTCACAATAGACTAGTATATTCCAAATAACATTCCTGGACCTGCACTAGATGGGCTGCAGAAGAGTACAGGCTAGGGTGGCACTCAGGTGATCTATTTTTTAAAGTCCCCCAGCAATTGGAATGCAGTTCAGACACTTGACACAGTTAACCCCTGCAAGGTGTAATTCACTCACATCACATCTAATCTGAAGAGCTGGTGTTCAAATTTAGAATCAGAATTCTGACCCCAAAGTTCAT
>NW_017732337.1:84307-86468 GCF_001890085.2 Hipposideros armiger | reverse complement strand
GATAACCCAGTAGCAGGTTTTGTGGTAACTCTACTATGTGATACATATTAGGTATGGGGTGAAGAGGGAAATGTTAAAAACAATGAAAAAGACAGTGATCTTGAACATTTAGTGGTTTCCCAGCAGAATATAATGCAGCTCATCACCTCATGGTGAACATAACAGAATGCAATAGTGGGGGTCAGTCTCAGATGATGTGTCAGTGCAGGCTCATCAAATGCACCCTCTCCAGTGGGGGATATCGATAATGGGAAAGTTTGGGAATATGTGGGAGCTGTTAAAATGTTTCAATAATATACTATTTATATTTATGTATTTATATTTCTTTATATGTATATCCTGGCCCTAGTCTTGTTCCAAGAGAGTCTGGTTCTTTAGTTCTAGGTGGTGCCTAAGCATCCATATTTTTTAAAGTTCCACACATAAATTTAGTGAGCACTCAAGAATAATTGTCAATGCCATCGTCATTAACATCAAGGACTTCAGATTAAAGAACTCATAATTAAGTCCTACCTATTATATTTCCTGGTTGTGTATCAGGGAGAAAAATACTTCATACCTTTAACACTTGGAGCCTTACGTTTTTAGGGAGCTAGGGAACGTGGTGGGTGGTTCATGGGAAGCTCCCATCCATGATCTGGCACCAGGTGCTCACTAAGTGTTAATTTCCATTTGTACCATTGTTTTCACTGGGGCTGCTGTCAGTGCCATTAACAAAACAGGCCTATCATAAAGGCCATACCACGTGTGCATATGTGTGTGTGTGTGTGTGTGTGTGTGTGTGTGCGCGCGCGCATGCGCACACACACACGCGCACACACACACACACTGTTGTAAAAACTCAATGAAATAAAACAATTCAGGGTGGAGAAATTAAGGAAGCCTTTAAAGAAGAAATGTAAGTTGGAACATAAGGAATTGCCTTAAAAGTTGAACAGATAGAAAAATAATATTTTGAAGACAAAGTATGTTTAGTCCTGTCTGCCATGTTCAGAAACATGGCCCTGATGAAAGATGCCACTTAAAGAAAGTGATTTTCTGTCAATGGATGAATGAATAAAGAAGATGTGGGGAGTGTGTGTGTGTGTGTGTGTGTGTGTGTGTGNATGGAGTGGTCTTGTTCTGCTTATAACAATTTTCAATTGTGACACCTTTTTCCCACTTACTTCATGGTTCTTGTTTTGACATAACTTCAACATTCAAGTTCAGAGAATTATGTAGGTAATAAAAAAAAAAACAAAAACAAAAAACTTCCCTTCGAATTTACTGATAATGCAAGAAATAACTATTTAAATATAAGAGCATTCTAATATCTCTTAAGTTTTAGAGAGCCACAAGTTTTTCACCCTTTAATATGCCTTTGCCCAAGTATTGTATAAAATTAACTGTCCTGTGACAGGCTGTTTTGTTTAGTTTGCAGATTTTCCCCTACCAGCCCCATCACCCAGTATCTTTTCTGATACCTTTTAAACAGTATTGCTTCAATAGAAATTTTTTGGACACAATTGCTTTTGTTTTGTGTAGTTTTTTTGTTTGTTTGTTTATATATTATTTCTATTTCTTTACCTTTGGCTCCCCAATAGTAAAGGAAGAAAGACTGAGGGGGGGGGGTGAAAGGTGAAATTACAACATACTAAATCTATCAGTGTGTATTCTGCTCTTAGCTCTTATTAAATGTCAGGTTCAGAAATAGCACCAACTGCTTCAAAGTGTCTTTGCCTGTTTACGTTATCTTCCAAAACCTCAAGTAGAAAAGGTTTACTTAATTGTAACAAGCATTTCTTCAGAAAAAAACTTTCCCTAATCTCACCAATAGTAAAAAGCCATGTTCAAGGTAAAAGAATTATCCTTGATGTCAACGGAAATTCTACACTGATAATGTCCTCCATTACTGAAGTCCACAAGGAAATGGGCTATTTTATGCAACCATGTGTGGTGTTATTTATTGGGTTGTCAGAAAAGTCATAATGCATGTTTGCGACAGATGGCACTAATTCATTTCTGGAAGTACTAGAGTCATTTGCATCTATGTTATGCTATGTCATTTGACAGCTGATAGTTCTAGCTTCATTCTAAAAAAAATTGAGCAATTTGGTTAAGTTTGGGAGATTTTACAAGTTGAAGATGGAAGACCAAACTGTGCATTTTTGCCATATTTTAC
>NW_017732337.1:68903-81992 GCF_001890085.2 Hipposideros armiger | reverse complement strand
AAGCATGGACAGACCTTGAGGATATTATACTTAGTAAGATGAGAAAGACACATACTGTATGGTATCACTTATATGTGGAATAGGAAAAAGCTAAACTTGTAGAAATGGAGGACAGTGATGGTTCCCAGGGGCCAGGTGTGGGAGAGTAGGAGAGATGTTTGAGGTTATAAACTTCCAACTAGGAGGTAAACGGCTCTCCTGGAGAGCTAATGCACAGTATGGTGAATATAGACAATATCGTATTCTAATCATCAAACTTGTTAAGCGAATAGGTCTTAATAATTTCCACCCCAAAACAGAAAAGATAATTATGTGAAGTGATAGAGGTGCTAAATATCGCTACAATGGCAGTCACATCACAGTATATAAATGTATCAAATTAACATGTTGTACATGTTAAATTTATACAATGTTATATATAGTCAAATGTATTTCAATAAAATATTTACTCCAAACACAGACAAAAGAAATAAAACTGATAAACATATATGGCAAAAAAAGTGACATCAAATTTGTTTTAGGATGATTAATCTCATGACAGTTGGTATGATGATTAAAGGGAGTGGGGAGAGAGAGAGAGAGAAGGAGAAAAGGGGAGAGAGAGAATGAGAGACTAGAGACAGAATGACAGAACCATTTTATTAGGTGCATAATGTACTATGTAGCACATTTTTGTAGCAGAAAATGTAACTTTATATGGGAAACAATCAATTCCCTTCTCTGAAAAAGTAAAAAACATGACTGTATCTCATATATCCCATCCTAGAGGACCGACCCCTAGTGTGATCTCTGTTGTTTTATAGAGCTTCTTGTATTAGCTGTATTAATCAATTTTATGTATCAGTTTCCAAAATAGATATAGTTTTATTGCTTTTTCTAAATAAAAACGATATACTGCAATTGTAAAATAATATATTTATGACAGAATACATACGTTTATATACTTACATATTTATAACAGAAAAATGTATATATACTACAGTAAAATATATTAATTATTCTATTGCTTAGTGATAAGCACTGTTAGCATGGTGGTATATAGATACATTTCAATATAATTCTCTGTCTTCTCTCTTCCAATGTGCATCTTTTCCCCTGTTTTGTAAACCTCTTTCTTTTCTTTTCTTTTTTTTCTTCCCTCAGTGCATCATGGTGTCCTTTGATATAAATAAATTAGAACTACATCATTATTTTTAATGACTGTATGATATTCTGTCACCTGGATTCTAATATATTTAAGAAATCTCTCCATAAATATTTATATATGCAAATGTTTTTGCTTTACAGACTATGGTGTCATGTATACCCCTTACATTATTTATTTGACAGTCCTGTTCTGCCTTAATATTTCTGTTGTTGATCCAATTTCATTTCACTTTTGTGTTACTAATTATAGATGTTTTATGCTCACTCTATTGTCAATAATATAATAACAATCAAAAGAAAAATATGAATATTGAGCATTTACTGTGTCAATCACCATACTGAGTGTTTTTACACATTCTGTGAAATTTATATAATGTTATTAACCAGTCACCCCGTACACTGAATTTAAAATTTTTAAAAACTAAGATGAATTTTAGATTCACAACAAAATTGAAGAGAAGATATATAGGTTTCCTATGTACCTCCTGCCCCATACATGTACAGCCTCCCCTGTTATCAACTTCTCTGAGTAGAGGGGTGCACCTGTTGCAGTTGATGAACTTACAGTGGGACATCATCATCATCCAAAGTCCATAGGGTTCACACTTGGTGTTGTACATTCTGTGAGTTTAGACAAACATATAATGACACACACCCTTCATTATGGTATCATACAGACATTTGTTTTACTGTCCTAAAAATCCTCTGGTGCTTCACCTGTTCATCCCTACTCCCAACTCCAACGCCTGGCAACCACTGATCTTTTTACTGTCTCCATAGTTTTGTTTTTTTCTAGAATGTTATGTTATTGGGAACATACTGTATTAGCTTTTTTAGATTGACTTCTTTCATTTAGTAATGTACTTTTAAGGTTCTTCCATGTCTTTTCATTTCCTGATAGCTCCTTTCTTTTTAGCCTTGAATAATATTCCATTTTCTGGATGTACCACAGTTTATATACCCATTTACCTAGTGAAGAACATTTTGGTTGCTTCCAAGTTTTGGCAGTTATGTATAAAACTTCTATAAACATGTGTGCAGGAATTTGTGTGAACGTAAGTTTTCAACTTCTTTGGGCAAATACTAGGGATCGTAAGTGCTGGATAAGATTGTAAGAATTTTTTGAGTTTTGTAAGAAACTGCCAAACTCTCTTCCAAAGAGGCCGTACTATTTTCCAGTCCCACCATCACTGAATGGTAGTTTCTGTTGCTCCTTGTTGTCAGCGTTCTGGATATTGTCCATTCTAATAGGTGTGTAGTGTTAATCTTGTTTTAATTTGCATTTCCTTGATGACATATGATGTGGCACATCTTTTCACATGTTTATTTGCCATCTTATTTGGTGACATTCCTGTTAAAGCTTTTGACCCATTTTTAACCATATTGTTCGGTTTCTTATTGTTGAGTTTGTAAGAGTTTTATATATTTTGAATAATAGTCATTGATTAGATGTGTCTTTTGCAAATATTTTCTCGTAGTCTATGGCTTGTCTTCTCATTCTCATGAACACATATGTAATGAATGCTATTCTCCCTAAAGTGAGAGGAACTAAGTGGCATCACTACTAGTATTATATAGTAAGGAAACAAAGGTCTGGAAAGTGAAAACTTGCCCACGGTGATGAATTTAGTAAGTGCTGAAACCAATATTTAAGCCCCAGTCTCTGTGAATGCAGGCTCCATAGCCTTAATTATTCGGCCACATTATAATGAGGGCAAAGAAAGTAGTTTGTACTTATATCCTCTGACATTCACCTCTTCCAGAATAGTTGTTGACACTGGCAGGGGGAGTTTAGAATTAGTTTTCTGCCATACTGCCACTGTGCATAGGAAATTGAGAAATGATATATTTTTTGGCCTTGCTTACATATTTATTTTTATGTCTAGCAGTTCATCTAAGCCTGCTTGCTAATTAAAAATCTCAAAGAAGAACTCAAGACAATCTATGCCCAAAAGAAAAATCATCATTTTGGCCAGGTTTTCTCAATTTTCAGATGGATCCTACTGTGTAACTCTATTTGGTCATATTGATTAGATTTCGGTGGCTGTTTTGAAGCTAATCAATGAAGGTGAGCCCATTAAAAGGCAGTCCTGTTCGATATGAGATGCTGTCTAGGCTTCTGAGTGTTTTATTATCCAAGTTCTCGAGGTGTGGCCCCCTGAGCATCACCATCACCTGATGTCCTGTGTAAAATGCAAGTTCTTGAGCGTCACATCTTACCTACTGACTCAGCTCTGGGGATGGAACTCAGCCATCTGTTTTAACAAACTCTCTAGGGAATTCCGATATGTGCCAACATGTGAGATTAACGCATCATGGCTTATGTAGCCAGCTAGGGACCCCTACCCTTCAAAGATTTCAAATCATATCAATGCTTCTACCTCTGGGGCCAGATCCAAATACTTTACCAGAAAATTGAGCACATTGTGTTTGTAAGGCCAATTTTGGCCTGTCCTTTCTCACCCATCTCCAGGTGGCAATGCTATGGCCTTATGTCTAACCAAAAATATAAGTCAAGATTTTTAATTGTCTTATCAAAATGCCAAATTTGCCATGGACATGTCTGGCTGTTCTAACAGAGCTGCATCTTCCATCATCAGGAGACAAAGCCTGTTCTGATCATTCCTCAATGAGTTGACTCTTTTTAAAATTTTTATGAAAGTAGAGTTGCCATACAATATTATATTAGTTTCCGTGCATTCGACATTTAGATACCTTATGATGTGATCACCATACTAAGTCTAGTAATCACGCTCAGCACCTGCCAGAACCCTTCCTATATCCATTGACAGTCAAGAGAAGCAGAGTAATGGATAGAATATTCATACATTTATTTGAACCGCTTTGTTTTTGTTTTTGCTTTAACCCTCTATCAATTTAAATCCACAAAAAGTTGAATGCTTGGCATGTGTGTAGTTTGATTTTTTTTCCTTGAGAATTGTCAAGTTATGTTAAAGTTATGCTTTTTTTTCTAGAGTTGATTAAAAAAAGTTACATATGAACATTTTATTTACCTTGTATAAGAACCCAGGCAATAAATTCTGTTTAATGTCTTATTTGCCAGGAAAAAGTTGTATTTATTACCTTGGTGTCAATCCTAGTTGTTCATTAAAAACACTTTAGTTGGATTTATTAAAATCATTAAGTCAGGAACATAGTTTTTTTTAAAAAAATAAATATCTCACAAGATAATTCAACTGTGTGGGTTGGCTGATTCCCTTTCTTTTAATAGGAAATATTATATCTATCTTTCTATCTGTCTATTTGCCTGTCTATCAGCTCTCTATTATTTCTATTGCATATTTTTGTTGGCTACTGTGTAACTCAGAGACATATTTAATGCGCCCTAGTAATAACCACCTTTAGCCCAGCTTTGTGATGTAATTGCAGTCTCCCTTGTGTATGTTACTTTTCCACTTTTAATGATCTTGATATTAATTAGCCTTCTATTGACAGTAATTTTAAACTTTTCCTGGAAATAGTATAATTAGAAATAAGGTTTTGTTTACTTCTTGTATACCTAGATATCTATGACAGTGCCCTTCATATAAGTACGTTAAACTTAACAACGGATTCAATCTGAATTTTGTATCTGCATTAACTGAATGTTCTTCTGAAGTATGATCATCACTCAGCAGGAGGGGACAACACACACACACACACACACATGCACACACACGCATGTGCGCACATGCACGCACACACACATGCACACATGCACACACACATGCACACGCACACACATGATCTCCTTTTCTCTAGCTAGCAGCAAGATGTACCTTTGAAACAACATGGCATGAGATAAACTACTCCACATCTGCTTCTCAGGCTGCTCTTGATTCCCATCATTAGCACTTATAACCTTGTACCGTCGTCATCTTTTTGGTCCTCCATACGTTTCTCAAGGACAAAAGCTGTGACACATGCATTGTTGCCATCTCAGTGCCTACTAGAAAAACTGGTGCGGAGTTGTTTCTCGAGAATACAATTAGGTACCATGTAGTGTGATGCAGGATTGCTCTTTCAGGAGCTCAAAAGACAGGCGAACCTAGAAGGATTAGAGTTTCCTGGTGAAGGTTTATAGAGGAGGAAAGACGTGGAGTGGACATTAGCTGAGTGGTCTTTACTTGACATTGAGCTTGGACAGAAGCATAGAGATCTGATGTCCACCATGGGACAAGGCATGTGTGTGGAATGGGGAATGAAGGAAGGGACTTATTTTGAATGATAACTAGTAGTGAGATGGGAGATCAGCATTATCAGACTGAGGATAAGCTGCAAAGACAGGAGAAAACTTTAAAGCTGTTAAAATAGAAAGTATGGATCCAAAGGGCTTTGTGAGTTGGTATATTAGGTAATATAATTTGTGATGAATATTTCAGTCTGACAACAGCATTCAAGGTCATCGGCTGGCTAACTATGGCCTGCAGGCCAAATCCAGCTTATAGCATTGATTGTGTGGCCCTTAAGTGAATATTTTTTTAAGACATTTTTAAAGAGTTACTTAAAAAAATAAAATAGACTGTGCAACTGTGGCTTTTATGGCCCTCAAAGCCTACAATATTTACTATCTGGTCCTTTACAGAAAAACTTTCCTGGTCTGCAAATAAAGGGGATGGAGATTAATGAGCAAAGATATTGGAGTGAAGGTTTTGCCTGTGTGTATAAGGGTAGGAAAGGCAGTGGTGACAAAGAGTTATCTCCTTTTCGGCAACTACACAGTAGCTTCTGTGTCACTCATATAACATGTTATAACATGTTTTCTCCTTGGAGGGCAGCTTCCTCCCATGTGATGGTTTTGAGACTCAGGCGCCTATCTTCCTATGGCCCTGTCATTCTGCAGTATCTCATCATTATTGCATTCAAATAGTTAAAAGAAAAATCCAGTGACAGAAAGACACATATGCTTCTAAAAAAAAAACAGCCTTGGATTCTTGGTTTTGAAGTGGTCCACATCCCTTTCCATTGACTTGCTATTGACAATAGCTGGTCGTGTGGCCTTATCTAGAAACGAAAGCATTTGGGAGTTATACTTCCTATATGAATGACCCCTTCTGTCCTAGCTCTACAGTATGGCCACCAGTTCTATGCTAGTCATTTCTGCCAGGGGGAGAGTTTCTTGTGGCATTTAATACAGCTGGGAGGCGATTGTTTTTATAATAGTGAGACTAGAAGCCATACAGATAGATCATATATCAAATATACGTATATGTGTGCATATGCATATATGTACATATGCACCTATGATCATATGCATACACACACATGCACATATATGTGAGGAGGCAATGCATTAAGGGGTCTTGGATACTAGGAGCCCAGTATCTCCTACTTTCTATTTTCTGGGTTTTCTCTACCTTCTCCTACAACTCCGGGCTCTCGTGCATTCCCGGTATGATATTTATTGAGATGTTCTCATTTCTAAAATGCTTTTATTTTCTCATTTATCAAATGGGGGAATATCCAGAAAGCTCTTGGCTTTGTTGTGAGGATTAACGATGTAAAGTTTTTAGGTTATTGCCTGGCATATAGTAAATGTTCAATAAAAGTTGGCTGTTATTGGTGCTGCCATCACTCTTAGTGTTGTTGTACCCTTAAAATATTCCAAAGAAATGTTTATGGGTCTTAGCAGCAGCTGACTATGAATAGATAAAAAAGAGACACAAAGCCCTGGGACCTCAAACTTTTGTCTTATGTGGTAAAATATTGAACTCAGGGAAGACGGGAAGAGCTGTTTTTGGGTTAAATTGAAAATGTGTACCCATCACCAAGGCAAAAACAGTAATAAAAGTAATTCTTGTCACCAATAATTCTTGTCACCTTCTCAGAGACTAGGGAATTTAACAGTCACAAATCAAACATAAAGCATCATAGAAATGTGACATGGCAGAATATGGAAAAATAGTGATTCCTCTAGCACTGTATTAGAATGAGTAAGCATCACCCCTTTTGCTGAGAATATGAATACACACACACACACACACACACACACACACACAGACATACACACATGTACCAGGGGTGCCAAAAAAATGTATACAAGTGGACACTTTGGTCAATGTGGCTTAACCAGTATTTTGCCATAATCAGAAGTGTCTGGATGCTGATGGTAACCACTTTGAGCACCTCTTGAAATTCAGAAGTCATACATTACTTATATTCATCTTGCATTATCAGTATATATTGAGTATTACAATTTTAATAGGTTTTTTTTTCCTTTCTTATAATGTGTATACATTTTTTGGCATTCTCTGTATATAATATAAATCTCTCTCTCTCTCTCTCTCTCTCTCTCTCTCTCCCCCTCTCCCCCCCCCCACAGCCCACAAAAAACTTTCATGGTAAATAAATTGTTTATTTCTGAGAGGTTGTTGAGCAATGATAGGGACCTCATATCTATATTGGCTCTGTCTCCTGTCCTAAGCTGGGAGTCATGGTTGTGTTTATGATTATATTCTAGTTGTCAAGTAACACATCCATTGATGATATTTGGAAGTACCCTCTCTCTGTGCTTTCTTAATCATCATGTTTAGTATGCACAGTTTTAGAAGCATGCTGATAACAATGAATCAGGCATTTTGTGTTCACTTCACATTAGTAAGACCAGCTATTCCTTGGCCAATTTAAGGTTACTATTAGTTATCCTCCATATATAGTGTCTCTTCTGGTAATGTTTCCAATTGGATGTAGTCTTCGTCAAAAATAAAAATAAAAAGGAAGAAGCAGATTTCAAAGCAGATGTGTGACAGCTTAGCCACATTTGCTTACTGGGCCTATTTTTAAAGCCAAGGGTGATTCTAAAGTCTCTTGTTTGCTGCAATTTGGAAACAAGATCTGACTGCATTTGATACTTTCCATCTTACTTCCTGAACAACTTTGCTTTGTTCTATTAACTTGTTTATAGAGAACTTGACTCATACTAACATGGTGCTTTGTTTTTGTCAGTTCTTCTGATTTCTGGTGTCAGACTAGAGATCAGCATCATTTTATTTATTTATTTATTTATTTATTTATTTATTTATTTATCTTTTATTTATTTATATATATATTTTTTACCATGGGATTCCTCTATCTCCAAGCAGAGCACATGGGCTTACCTGAATCCTCAGTTAACACATGCCATAGAGATGAGTATTCTATTAGACTTAGAGAAGGGCAGGTGTAGCCTCTGGTTCACCTTAGTCGGAGGTAAGGCAGACATCATACAAAAGCTGTACCAGTATATGGGAAATCTATTTCCCATTACCCCCAAACCACAATTTTACAACATAAAAAATGATTTAAATGCATCTGGTCTTATTTCCTACAGCACTAACAACTTATACTACTACCCACCCTCTTCTCTGAAAAAATAATGTCCTCTGGTTCCCAATATACATACATACACATGACCCCTTTAATTCTTTATCAAGCATGGATTGACTGCATACTATTGGGTTGTCGAAAAAGTCATGATGTATTCTGCCTGTGGTTTTCAAAGGTCATTTATTTATATAAAGAACAAAGATCAATCAATGATATATTGCCCGTTTTGTTCGATAAGCTTTTGCCATCTTTCAGTGAGCTTCAGAATTCCTCGTTATAGAAGGATCTGTCTTTATTTGAGAAAAACTGAACAAGGTGCTGATTTACAGCCTCATCTGAATTGAATGTTATATCATGCAAGGAGTTTTGAAGAGAGTGAAACAAGTGGAAGTCTGATGGCACAAGGTCAGGAGAATATGGTGGGTGTGGCAACACATCCCATCCAAGCTCCAATCATTTTTGACGGGTGATCAAACTTGTGTGTGGTCTTGCATTGTTGTGATGGAACAAACTCCTTTACAATTAACAAGCTCTGGATGTTTCTGGATAATGGATTCATTCAAACTGTCCAATTGCCAACAGTACACATTCAAATTGATTGTTTGGTTCCTTGGAAGGACCTCGAAAAACATGACACCTTTAAAATCCCACCACACTGAGAGCATAACCTTCCTCTGATGAATGTCTGCTTTCAATGTCGTTTGAGGTGAATCATCACGTCGGGACCAAGACAGTTTGTGCACCACATTATTGTAAACAATCCACTTATCATCACCAGTTGCTTCAAAAAAGGATTGTTTTTCTCACATTTAATGAGCATATTGCAGATGTTTATATGCACCATCAAAAAACTTCTTTGAGTTCCTTCAGAACCCAAATATCGAGCTTGCTTATGTATCTCAGCTTTTTCAGGTGGTCGTGAATGCTTGAATAATGGATGTTGAATGTTTATGAGGTCTCTCGTGTCATGTAACGTGGGTTTGACTCGATTAATGCCTTTATTGTGTTGTCATCAAACTTGGTGGGCCCCCCTGACTGAGGAGTGTTGTTGAGATCAAAATCACCAGCATGTAATTTCGTGAACCATCGTTGGCACTGACATTCTTATAGAGCATTGTCACCGTAAACTTTATGCAACTTTTCACAAGCTTGATGTGTGTTCTTCCCTTTTTGGAAGTAAAGCAGTAAAATATGGCAAAAATGCAGAGTTTGGTCTTCCATCTTCAACTTGTAAAATCTCCCAAACTCAACCAAATTGCTCAATTTTTTCTTTAGGATAAAGCTAGAACTGTCAGCTGTCAAATAACATAGCAATAACATAGATGTGAATGACTCTAGTATTTTGAAAAATGAACTTAGTGCCATCTGTTGCAAACATGCATCACAACTTTTCCGACAACCCAATATATGCTAATTTTTATATAGTAATAAACAAAAATATTTATAAAAGCTTTTTTTTTAACTTTATTGAGGTTGATTGTTGCTTTAAAGCCCAGGGTTCTATAATGTTAACCATGGCAATGGGAAGAGAAAGCGGTCTTGCCATGTAATCACATCAACCTTGAAGTTGAGTATGTTGTTATTCAACCTACAATCAGCACTTGCCCAATAAGCACCAACCCCTTATCCCATCCTTCACTCCTTCATAATAACTGTGTTTGTGTCCATCTCTTCCACTTCACATTGAAGGTCATTCTGCATATTAGTCAACTTTGTGATCATTCATCTACCCCTAGACTATTAAAACTTCGTTTTATGCACAATGCCTGATCAATAACTATTTGTTAATTAATAAATCATCTTTGTAGAAATCCCACTCCTGGCTGTGGGATTCTTTATTGTAAAGAATTAAAGGCTTATGTTAGCACAAAAATCTGCACACGTATGTTTATTGCAGCATTTTTCACAATCATAAAGCCTAGAAACAATCAAAGTGTCCTTCAAAGGGTAAGTATATAAACAAATTGTGATATACCAATACCAATATATTGGAATATTATTTAGCAATATTAAAAAAATTGATAAAAGCAACAATTTGGATGAATCACAGACATTATGCTGAATGAAATCAGTCTTAAAAGGTGGAATTATACATTGTATAATTCCATTTATGTGATATTCTTGAAAGGACAAGAATATAGTAATGGAAAACAGGTCAGTTGTTGACAGAATTTGATTATAAAGCACAAGGGAGTTTTTGGGGGTGATGTAACTATTCTGATTTTGGTGATGATCACACAAATTTAAACATGTGCTAAAATTCATATAACCGATCACCAAAAATGCCAATTTTACTACATATTACTTTAAACACTAAAAGTTTAAAAATCATCTCTTGTGAATGTATACACTACTATTAATACTCCTTACCAGGCTCTATCACATCTAAACTTTAGATCAGTGTTCTTAAACTTGACTGATCACCAGAAAGATCCAGGCTTCTCATTAACAGCACAGACCCCCCGAGTTCTCTGCTGAGGATGAGTTCAATAGCTCTGACCAAAGGCTAAGTATCTGCGTTGTAGTGAGAACCTAAGTGTGATCTGGGGACTGAAAAGGCCTGAGAAACTGCTAGATCAGTGGTTCCAATCTTTAGCAAGCACCAAAATCAATTGAAAAAACCTAGTAAGTTCTGGAGTGGGGTCCACAAATTGGCGTTATTAGCAAGGACCCCAGGAGAAGCTAATTCAGGTGTTAAATGGGAAATGCCACTGTGGTTCAGTGCTGTTAAATAAATTCCAAACCCAGCTGGCTCTTTGGTGTTCCCTGGTTAACTCTGCATGTCCTTGACTAGCCTCCTCTTCCATTCTCCAGCATAGCATTTCATACCTACTCCAGCCCCCTAATTCTCTACGCCATTTCTCCAGTAGTTGCTTGAGCCTTGCCTTTGTCACCTAGAAAAACATTTATACATGTATTCTCCTTCAACTTCTTGTTCTTATACTTAAAAAATAGGGAATTGCATCTAATTTCATTCTCTTTTTTCCAGTGCCTGAGGAAGAGGTGTGTCTCATCTTCAAAGCTTACCTGTGTCTCCCTCTGTGCTCTTGATCTGAGTCTCTTGATCCTCCCCTTTCTCGCTCCTGCATTTCCATTTTTCCTTCTGTAATGACTCCTTCCACACAGGCTGTGAATGTGCTTGTCACCTCCATTGTGCACTATCAACCTCCTTTGGCTCATAATACCCGTTTAGTGCTCACCCTTTCCATTTTTCTTCACAGCCACACTCCTCAAGTGGATAATCTCCCATTACAGTGTCTGCTCAGTGCCTATCCTTCACTTTTCAGCCCAACATACTCAGGCTTTTACCTCCAATCTTGTACTGAGGTGTCACGGGAAAAACATGCTAGCACCTAATCTTATGGACTGATCACGTCTTTATCTGACCTGGACTTCCTAAGCCTTCCTTTCGTATGAAAAAGTTATATCTTTTCTATTCTAATTTTCTGACCATTTCTTGTAGATTTCCTCCGCTATTTCATAATTCTTTATGCTTCAGGGTCTCCTTTTTCCAGGGGTTCTGTCCCTGGTCCTCATTTCTTTCTTCCTTTTTTTTTAATATTTTATTGGGTAATTGGGAGAGGAGAACAGTGCTGGGGAATCGGGGGAAGGGGAACAGACAAGTTGCTGCCCTTTTGTTCTTTAGTCTAGTTGTAGAGGACGTTGCTTCACAGGCCCATGTTGGTATTATCATTGCACTCTTTCCGGGTGAGGCAGATTGGTCGCCTGCCATTGGACGGCCACTCACAGCGGCTCTTGGCAGCTCACACCGGCTGCCGGCTGCTCACGCTGGCTGCTGGCCACACATGGTAGCTTATGGCAGCCCATGGCAGCAGGGGCTGCAGCCTACACCATCGCTGGTGACTCACGGAAGCCCAGCTCCAGGTTGAGCTGCTGCTTACCATCTTAGCTGTAGAGGGCAGTGTCACTGTTCCTCATGTGAGATCTGAACTGGGACCCTGCTGCTCAGAGCTGGCGTCCCAAGCCAACTCCTAACCAACACGCCACTCGGCCGGCCCGGTCCTTATTTCTTTTCACTCATTCCCCTCCCTCACCTCCCCAGAGAAATTTCTTCCATATCCATGACTTCAACTATCATCTATAGGCTAATGATTCCTAGGCCTGGAATTAATAGGTGTTCAGTAAATGTTTATTTAGAGGATAAATGCATGACTGAATGGATGGATAAGTAACAATGAATATGAGTAAACTAGAGAAACACCTCAACAAAAGGAAATAGGAATGATTTCTGATTGTGTGAGCTTGTTTACAGACAGAGACAGACTTTAAGATGCTTCCTTGCTGTTATTAATCTCTTCTTCAGCATTTATATTGTCAGAATGTTAAGTTGTATTTAGCTAAGAAGTTCCACGATGGAACATGAAACCTTACTGGCCACTGGGCGACTTTGAGAGGGCTCAGGAATCAGTAGACCCTTACTCCCTCTATTTCTTCCAAGGATCTGATTCCTTTTGTGCAAATTACAACAACAAAGCTCTGAGTTAATCAGGTAACACATGGGCACTACTTTCTGCAGTAGTTATGATAGGTAAGACATACCCATTCATATTCACTCTCTGTATCTCTCTATATGTCACCATCTCCCCCATCTCTCTCTCTCTCTCTCTCTCTCTCTCT
>NW_017732337.1:56061-68846 GCF_001890085.2 Hipposideros armiger | reverse complement strand
CACACACACACACACACACACACACTCATTTACTTGCTTGCTCTGTCTCCTATACACTTAAGGCCAGATGTTGGGGTGACTTATTAAATTATGAGGTAATATTTCAGAAAGGCCTTAAAATATAAGCACAAGCTACAACAAAAATGTAAGTAATTTGGCATGCAAATGTACAAGAGTATGGAATTCTATCTAATTCCATCCTCTTTTTTTCAGTGCCTGAGAAAGAGGTGTGTGTTACCTTCAGAGCTTACATATGTCTGCCTCTGTGCTCTTGATCTGAGTGTCTCTTGATCCTCTGCATTCTCTTTCCTGCATTTGCATTTTTTTTTTCTTTCTGTAATGGCTCCTTCCACGCAGTCTGTGAATGTGCTTGTCACAGACTTCTGACAATTAGAAGAAACCTCTTAGCACCAGGGATTGGTGAGATGACAACCATCAGTGTGGTCCCAACCTCAGGTTCTTTAACTACTAGTGGGTATCTTAATTACTCAGGGTTGAAAGTTATAATCCAATGGCTCCAGAAAGCACTGTTCACAGTGCCTCATACAACATAGACATTCAATAAATGTCAGTCCTGTTCTCCTTCATTCCTTTTCAAAACGGATATCCTCTCTGCTTAGACATCTTCTGATAAGCCAAATATTGTTTTAATTGGTTTCAGGTGTACAACACAGTGCAATAGTTACACTTTTTACCCCTCAAAGTGACAACCCCTCTCCCCTGATCCGCCTCCCCACAGCCCCCTCCCACGATATCACACATATCGATTACAATTCCATTGACCCAACTCCTATACTATACTCCACATCCCGTGACTATATATATTTTCAATTATATTTGACATACAATATTATACAACATCAGCTTCAGGTGTACAGTGCAGTGATCAAGCCTCTACCCCATCCATGAAGTGGTCTCCCTAACAAGACATGTGACCATCTGTCACTCTACAAAATATTTACAACATTATTAATTATATTTCCCGAACTATCTTTCATATCCATGTGGCAATATTGTAGTTACCTATTTATGCTGTCTAATTCCTTCCCCTTCTCCCTCATCCCCAACCCCCTCCCAACTAGCAACCATCAGTTTTTCCTCTATATCTATGAGACTATTTCTGTTTACTTTACTCTTTCATTCAGATTTTTAGATTCCACATATAAGTGAGATCATATGGTATTTGTCTTTCTGCAACTGACTTATTTCACTTAACATAATAGTCTCTAGGTCCATCCATATTGATGCAAATGGTATGATTTCATTCTTTGTTAAAGTGAAATAATCCAGTCATCTACCGATGGGCATTTCGATTGTTTTCAAGTCTTGGCTATTGTAAATAGTGCTGCGATAAACAGAGGTGCATATATTTTTTTGAATTAACGTCTTGGGTTTCTCTGGCTAGATACCCAAGAGTGGAATTGCTGGGTTATACGATACTTCCACTTCCATTTTTTGAGGTAATCCATACTGATTTCCATAATGGCTGCACCAATCTGCAGTCCCACCAACAGTGCTCCAGGGTTCCCTTTTCTCCACAACCTCACCAGCACTTGTTTGGTGACTTATTGATGATAGCCATTCTGACTGGAGTGAGGTGGTATCTCATTGTGGTTTTTATTTGCATATCTCTAATGATTAGTGAGGTTGAACATTTTTTCATATGCCTGTTGGCCATCTATATGTCCTCGTTAGAGAAATCCCTCTTCATATCCTCTGCCCATTTTTTAAATTGGGTTGTTTGTTTTTTTGGTGTTGAGTTGAATGCATGTTTTATAAATTTTGGATATTAACCCCTTATCAGATAGATTGTTGGCAAATATCTCCTCCCATTCAGTAGGCTGCCTTTTTGTTTTATTGATGATTTCCTTTGCTGTGAAAAACCCTTTAAGTTTGATGTATTCCCATGTGTTTATTTTATTTTTTATTTCCCTTGCCTGAGGGGATATGCCAGTAAAATTATTACTGAGGGTAAGGTCTGCAAATTTATTCCCTATGTTTTCTTCTAAGAGTTTTATGGTTTCAGGTCTTACATTTAAGTCTTTAATCCATTTTGAATTTGTTCTTATATATGGTTTAAGTAGGTGGTCTATTTTCACTTGTTTGCACATGTCAGTCCAATTTTCCCAGCACCATTTATTAAATAAACTATCTTTACTCCAATGTAAATTCTTGCTTCCATTGTCATAGATTAAATAACCTTATATGGATGGGTATGTTTCTGGGCTCTCTATTCTGTTCCATTGGTCTATGTGTCTGTTTTTATGCCAGTACCATACTGTTTTGATTACCATAGCCTTGTAATATGGTTTGATGTTGGGTAGTGTGATGGCTTCTACTTTGTTCTTATTTCTTAAGATTGACATGGCTGTTCAGGGTCTTTTATGGTTCCATATAAATTTTAGGATTATATATTCTATTTCTGAGAAAAATGTCCTTGGTAGTTTGATATGAATTGCATTGAATCTATATATTGCCTTAGGTAGTATTGATATGTTAACTATATTAATTCTTCCTATCCATGATCAGGGTATGTATTTTCATTTATTTGTATCTTCTTTGATTTCTCTCTTCAGTGTCTTATAATTTTCTGAGTACAGGCCTTTTACTGCTTTAATTAAGTTTATTCCTAGGTATTTTATTGTTTTTGAAGTAATTGTAAATGGGATTGATTTCTGATTTCTTCTTCTGATAGTTTATTATTGGTGTATACAAATGCAACTGATTTCTGAATATTAATTTTGTATCCTGCTACCCTACTAAACTCATTTATCAGTTTTAACAGTTTTTTGGTGGAGTCTTTGGGATTCTCTTCACATACTATCATGTCATCTGCATATAGTGACAATTTTACTTCCTCCTTTCCAATTTGGATGCATTTTACTTCATTTTCTTGTCTGATTGCTGTGGCTAGAACTTCTAGGACTATGTTGAATAGAAGTGGTGAAAGTGGGCAGCCTTGTCTTGTTCCTGATCTTAAAGGGAAAGCTTTTAGCCTTTCCCCATTAAGTACAATGTTTGCTGTGGGCTTGTCATATATGGCCTTTACTATGTTGAGATATGATCCCGCTATTCCCACTTTGCTAAGAGTTTTTATCATAAATGGCTGCTGGATTTTGTCAAATGCTTTTTCTGCATCTATTGATATGATCACATGATTTTTATTTTTCATTTTGTTAATGTGATGTATTACATTAATTGATTTGCAGATATTGAACCAACCTTGCATACCAGGAATGAATCCCACTTGATCGTGGTGTATGATCTTTTTGTGATGCTGAATTAGGTTTGCTAGTATTTTGTTGAGGATTTTTGCATCTATGTTCATTAGGGATATCGGCCTGTAGTTTCCTTTTTTGTAATAGCTCTGTCTGATTTTGGGATCAGAGTAATAGTGGCCTCACAAAATGTGCTTGGGATCCTTCCCTCCTTCTGTATTTTTTGGATTAGTTTCAGGAGAATAGGTATTAATTCTTTCTGGAATGTTTTGTAAAATTCAACTGGGAAGCCAACTGGTCCAGGACTTTTATTTGTTTGAAGCTTGTTGATTACTGATTCAATTTCTTTGGCAGTAATCAGTCTGTTTAGAGTTTCTGTTTCTTCTTGGTTCAGACTTGGTAGATTGTATGCTTCTAGAAATTTATCCATTTCTTCTAGATTGTCGAATTTGTTGGCATGTAGTTACTCATATTTTTTTACAATTTTCTGTATTTCTGTGGTATTTGTTGTCACTTCTTCTCTTTCATTTCTGATTTTATTAATTTGGGTCATTTCTCTTTTTCTTGGTGAATCTGGCTAAGGGTTTGTCAATTTTGTTTATCATTTCAAAAAACCAACTCTTGGTTTCACTGATATTTTGTTTTGTTTTGTTTTTTTGGTCTCTATTTCATTTGTTTCTGCTCTGTTCCTTATTATTTCCTTCTTTATACTCCCTTTGGGCTTGTTTTGCTGTTCTTTCTTCAGTTCCCTTAGGTGTAAAGATAGTCTGTTGATTTGAGATTTTTCTTGTTTCTTTAGATAAGCCTGCAATGCTATGAATTTCCCTCTTAGGATTGCTTTCACTGCATCCCATAGATTTTTGGTTGTTGTATTTTCATTTTTTTTTTTTTGTCTTAAGACAGCCTTTGATTTATTCCTTAATCTCAGTTTTGACCCATTCGCTATTTAGTAGCATGTTATTCAACCTCCATGTATTTGTGTGCTCTCCGGATTTCTTTTTATAATTGATTTCCAGCTTCATAATACTGTGGTCGGAGAAGACACTTAATATGATTTCAATTTTCTTAAATTTATTGAGACTTGTTTTGTGGCCTAACATGTGTCTGTCTTGTAAAATGTTCTTGTGCACTTGAGAAGAATGTACATTCTGTTGCTTTGGGGTGAAATGCTCTAAAAATATCAATTAAATCCAGCTGGTCTAAAGTGTCACTTAATGCCACTGTTTCCGTGTTGATGTTTTGTCTGGAGGATCTGTGCATTGGTGATAATGGGGTGTTGAATTCCCCTACTACAATAGTGTTACTGTTGATCTCTGTCTTTATGTCTGTCAAAATCTGTTTTATATATTTAGGAGCTCCAATGTCGGGTGCATAGATGTTTACTAGGGTTATATCCTCTTGTTGAATCGATCCTTTTATTATTATGTAGTGTCCTTCTTTGTCTTTTGTTGTAGTCTTCATTTTAAAGTTTATTTTTTCCGAAATATGTATTACTACTTCAGCCTTTTTCTCATTTCCATTTGCGTGAAATATCTTATTCCATCCTTTTACTTTCATTCTGAGTGTGTCTTTTGATCTGAGATGTCTCTTGTAAACAGCATGTGCAAGGGTTCCGTTTTCTTATCCACTCAGCCACTCTATGTCTTTTGATTGGAGCATTCAGCCCATTCACATTTAAAGTGATTATTGATAGGTGCATATTTATTGCCATTTTGTTATTTGTATTTCTTATCTTCCTGGGTTAGCTTGTTTTCCCCTTTCTTCTGTTTAAAAAAGCCCTTTTAACATTTCCTGCAATGCTGGCTTGGTGGTAATGAGTTTCTTAAGCTTATTCTTTTCTGAGAAGCTCTTTGTCTCTCCTTCAATTTTAAGTGATAGCCTTGCTGGGTAGAGCAATCTTGGTAGTAGGTATTTATTTTGCATCACTTTGAATATTTCCTGCCACTCCCTTCTGGCCTGCAGAGTTTCTGTAGAAAAATCAGTTGTTAGTCTTATAGGAGTTCATTTGTATGTAACCTGCTGTCTTTCTCTTGCTGCTTTCAGGATCCTGTCTTTGTCTTTAACCTTTGCTATTTTTACTATGATGTGTCTTGGTGTGGACCTCTTTGGGTTCAGCTTGTTTGGAACTCTCTGCACTTCCTGGGCTTGTATGTTGATTTCCTTCACCAGGGTAGGGACGTTCTCAGTCATTATTTCTTCAAATACATTCTCGATCCCTTGCTTCTTCTCTTCTCCTTCTGGTATTCCTGTGATGCGAATGTTGTTGCACTTGATGTTGTCCCACAGGGCTCTTAAACTGTTTTCATTCTTTTTTTTTCTTTTTGTTGTTCCAACTGGATGATTTCTGCTATTTTGTCTTCTAAATCACTGATCCAGTCCTCTGCTTTATCTAATCTACTGGTGATTCCTTTGAGTGTGTTCATTTCAGTTATTGTATTTTTTAGTTCTAACTGGCGTTTTTTTATGATTTCTCTATCCTTCTTTATATCCTCACTAAATTCCTTAAGCATTCTTATCATCAGTGTTCTAAACTCTGTCTCTGAAAGGTTGGATACCTCTGTTTCATTCAGTTCCATTTCTAGAGGTTTCTTCTGATCTTTTACTTGGAACATGTTTCTTTATTTCTTCATTCTGGCTATAGCTCTGTGATTGCTTCGATGTATTTAGATAGATCACCTCTGCCTCTCAGTCGTTGCTGGGTGCTCTTGTAGTATGTGTGCTCTGTATTTGGATCGCACAGCCTCTGTATTCTCCTGTCCCGTGTGTTCCAGAGGCATTGCTGTTGAAGTTGCTCTTTAATTGCTTTTGGATTATCAGAGGATGGGGTTGACCCTCAGACTGATTAGCTCCATTCACAGTGTATGAGATGCTGTGTGCAGGTTGACCCCCTCAGAGGAAGCTTGGCCACTGTGGGCTCTTGTGCCTGTGGAATGGAAAATGTCCTTTGAGAGTGCCACGTGTAGGTTCAACCAGGTAGTACTCTGGTTTTGTCTAACAGTGGCCTCTGGATGTATTGGTTCTGGTGTCTCTTGGGTGGGGGTCCCACTCAGAGCAGTTTCAGACCTGCCTGTTACCGGTCCATAGCTACCTGGTAGGTGCCTCAAGGCTGTACACAGTTCCTGCTTCCTGTGCTGGACCTGGGATCATGTGGGGATGGTCTTTGTGTGAAGTGAAGCTGGTTGCCCCCTATATTGGTCCTGAGGCAGTTTAGGAAATGGCCCAGGGCCTGCTAGGTCTGTTGCAACCTGTCAGATGCCGGCAAGGCCCACCTATTGAAAGAGGCTCTTTAGGGGTGTGTGTCTGGCTATTTGACCCAGTGTTGAGGGTGCCTCTGTGATGTGGCACTAGCTTGGCAGAATGGATTTCAAGTGAGTTGTGTGACATGATTAATAGTTTTTAAGATGTTAATGCATAAGCCAAATATTTTTTCTCAATTAATAAAAAAATAAATTCTATCTATAAAGTATATATTCGCTTCATTTAAGTCATTTTTCTTTCTTCTTCTAGTTTGTGTTTCCCAGTTTACTCACCTATACATATAATCACCAAATGTTTCCAGAACCTGTACATAAAAATCAATCCTTATCTTTTGCTGACTCAAAACAGACTATCTGTTATCTCTGAGTCCTGATATTCTTCTCATTGACATGGGGATATGCGGCACTACCTTATAGGACTGTTGTGAGGACTAAATGAAATTATGCATGTAGTTAGTGCACTTAACATAGTGTTTGACATAGAGGGAACATTCCAAAAATATTAGATGATAATGTCGTTGTTTTAGATGTCTTATTTGTACTTATATTTTGAGTAAATTGAGGTCTAGAAAATTTTGAATCATTGAATCTTCCATATAAGTCATGTCTCACAGCTAACATCAATTTTCATGGGCAACTTTTCTGACTATCTCACCTAAAGTGGACCCCCAGGGCCCTCCTCTCATAGTGCCCAAGGTAGCATGGAAGTGAGAAACACAGACACTGCATTTTGCCTAGAGGCAATTCCTGGTTCTCCCTAGTGTCAGCCAAGTTACTTAGCCTCCTGATGACTCAGTGTCCTAATCTGTTAAACAGAGGTAGTAATAGTACCTATCTCATAAGACTGTTGTGAGTTAATATGACTAAAATGTTTAGTACAATTTCTGACACAAAATATATGTTAAATGTTTATTCTTTTTATAATTATAGTCACAAGTCACAGCACCTACTGTTTTCTGAAATTGCCTTGCTCAATTATCATATCACAGTCTATTTCACCCTTCCAAGATAAAAGAGGATCCGATGGAAGGGGGAAGGATCCCTGCTGCATGATGTCTTGTTTACTGCTGTATCCCCAAAGCTACAATAGGCTTAGCATTCATCACTTTTTTGTTGAATGAATGAATGAATGATGTGTACAGTAAATCATTCAATCCCTCATACGTGGACTAGCAAATAATATTGTGTATAGTGGTATTGTTCATAGTATTACACATATAGCTGGTTATCAAAACACATTTGTGATGATAAGCCCCAAATATTGTTTATGACTTTTTTCTAAAACACAAGTCATAAAGGTATTGTATAGTGAGAAAATTGAGAGCTATAACTGCTTTCTGAATTGTGTGAACTTTTTGAAGAGAATTCTGACTTCCCTCCATGATTTAGTGAGCCAGAGAGACTGCCTCTGTCCCACTTGATTTAGTTTGGAAGTTTCCCTTGAATGGGAGCCATGAAAATAAATTAGAATAACACCCCCTCCACTATGCATTCCAATTCAAAGAAAATCCTTCACAGATTTATTTCTAGAAAGGAGAATAAGTTAAGGTTAGTCTTAACTTGGGGATCTGGGCTGAATTTTGCTTGTCATTTAACGACACTCTGTGTGCAAGTTCTAGAGAAAGAAAATTGGGATTTGGGACTACTATATATAGTTGGTGTGCTTGGGGCCTTGGAGTTAAACTGGCTTCAAAGCTGCATTATTTTAGTGATTTCTCTAGCAAAATCTTTAAAGCAGGGTCTGCAGAAACTGAGAGTGGAGTTTATAACTAGGGGGAAAAAATGTATGACAGAGAATATTAAAGAGATAAAGGGGCTAGGGGGAGATAGTAAATCTGGTAGCCCATTCTAGAAATCTATATGGAGATATGAGGATTTTTAAAAGTATCTATATAGAACTAATATATATGATGGTACTTCTCTATAGTGGCTTTCCATTCTAATCTTGAGAAAAAGAAAATGTATATTGTAAGTTTTCCAAGGTATGTTGTATTATTTAGGGTTCCCCAGAGAAACTGAACCAATGGGATATATGTGTATATAAAAGCCTGTTAAGCCCAGAATCTGAGACTGGAGACTCAAGGAAGGGTCAATGTTGTGTTCAAGTCTGAAAGCCATCTTCTGGCAGAATTCCCTCTTATTCAGAGGAAGTCAGTTTTTTGCTGTGTTCAGGCCTCCAGCCGATTAGATGAAGCCCACGCACATTATGCAGGATAATCTGCTTTACTCAAAGTGCACCTGCTTAAATGTTAACCTCACTCTAAAATGCCCTTATAGAAGTATGCAGAATAATGTTTGACCATATATCTGGGAACCAGTGCCCAGACAAGTTGAAGCACAACATTAACCATCACACCGAGCATGATCTGGCCTCTGCCTAACTATAAACATTGTTTTGGACCACTCTTCTGTTTCAAACACACAGGCCTTCTTGTTGTTCCTCACAAGCACACGTTTCTTCTGTCCACTTCAGGGCCTTCATAAATACTGTTCCCTCTGCCTGAAGTCCTTCCACCCACTCAGGGCCTGGAAAAGTCCTTCCTATCTTTCAGTCTCAGCTTCAGTGGCATTTTCTTAGCAGAGATACTTCTGACCTGCAGCCTCAATCAGACCTCCTTGTTAGAATCTTCACATCAAACCCTGCAATTTCTTTCATTATACTTACAAATTATATGGCTTGGAATATTCATAATGACTAATTTGTTTTCTGTAGTGATTAGTTTACTATCTGTTTTCCCTTTTAATTTGGGTACTCCATGAGTTCATGGACCTGACTTATTGTGTTCACCTTATGTCAGTGAAGGTCACCTGGTAGCCGCCCATTGAATATTGACTAAACAAATAAATGATGGAACTTCAGGTAATTGCAGAAATGTTTTCCATACTAAGCTTAGAAATCCAAAACAGCCTTTGAATCAGGGACACTTTCAAACACTTTAGTACCCCTTTTGCTATCAAACGTGGATGTTTCTTGAATTAAAAGCAGTCTTATAATTTGAATAAGCATTTGTTTAAAACTGCATTTTCTTATCCACTAAATCCCATGTGATTCAGTAGAGTAGAGAGTGGGACTAGAGGATTTTGTTTTGTAAAAACTTCCCAGTGACTCTAGTGCTTCTGGTTAATAAACCAGCAGCTGGAAACTACCTATATTAGACCAAACTTTAACCTAAGTCAGGAACCCCACCTCTGGTGCTGGAAGCTCATTTTCTGCTGATGTTATTTATGCCACATTGATACTCACAGAGTAGACTTAGTTCTTGATGAAATGGAGACACAATAACATTCTTTCAAATAAACTATTCCTTCATGTTTCAAATAAAGATTTATAATTCATTCAATAATAATTACTCTCTTTTAGACCCTTAACCTTCTCTGATGACTTTAGTTATTTAGTATATGGTAGCTCCAAATGTGTGATTATTAGACTCAAGCAATACTCTTTATCCTGACATATTCCTAGTACAGAAAGATGAGTAACTCTTCAAGATAAAGTAGTCCCATTCATACAGATTTGCATTCAATTGTTTTTCTGATATTTTTCTATTTCACTTTTTTTTAAACTAAAATTTATTGAGGTGACGATGGTTAGTAAAATTACATAGGTTTCATATGTATAGGTTTCATATGTACAATTCTGTAATACATTGTCTATATAGCACGTTGTGTGTTCACCACCCAGAGTCAGTTCTCCTTCCATCACCATGTATTTGACCCACTTTACCTTCTTCTATCCCCCCACCCCTTAACCTCTGCTAACCACTAAACTGTTGACTGAGTTTATGAGTTTCTGTTTGTTTGTCTTGTTCCTTTGTTGCTTTCAGTTTTATATCCCACATATCAATGAAATCATATGGTTCTCAAATTTTTCTGTCTGACTTATTTTGCTTAGCATAATAATCTCAAGATCCATCCATGTTGTTGCAAATGGCACTATTTCATCTTTTCTTATGGCAGAGTAGTATTCCATTGTGTATATATACTACATCTTATTTACCTGATTATCTATTGAAGGATACTTTGATTGTTTCCATGTCTTGGCCACCGTAAGTAAAGCTGCAATGAACATCAGAGCACATGTATCTTTCCAGTTAAACCTTTTCAAGTTTTTTTGGTACATACCCAGGAGAGGGATTGCTGGGTCATATGGTAATTCTATTCTTAATTTTTTGAGGAACTCTACACTGCCTCCATAGCGGCTGTACCAATTTACTTTCCCACCAATAGTGTATGAGCAAGTATTCCTTTTTCTACACAGCCTCTCCAACACTGTTATTATTTGTCTAGTTGATGGTATCCATTCTAACCAGTGTGAGGTGATATCTCATTGTGGTTTTTATTTGCATTTCTCTTATGATTAGTGATGCTAAAAGAAATAGAATAAAAAGTCATCAGATTTGTATGGAATCACTTGTTGCTAATCAGTTTGTGTTTTTGGAATCTCAGTCAAGTTTTATATTTGAGAATTCCTGCTTCTAATTGAGATAATATCTCAAGGAAGAAATACTCTGTAGCTCAAGGTGTTGTTTTTTTTGTTGTTGTTTTTGTTTTGTTTTGTGTTTTTTACCAGTTTAGCCAGTAATGTCTTCAACTTTGTTGTGTTATGAGATTTCTTATTGACCAGTTTGCTGAGTGTATAGTTATTACAGTGTTTAAAAACATAATTGCAAGCCCAACCAATTCAAGTGAGAAAGAAAAAAAAAAAGTACAAACTCTTGGGAGAAGGCCTATTTCTCCATTCCAGAATTCCAGTAAGACTAAATGAAAATATAATAAAGTTAATGATTAAGTGGGACCCAGTTGGATATTCTAGTTGTTGAGTAACATAAGGTTTGAAAAATAGATTGATAGTAGATTGTGGAAGACATCTAGATTTTATTTTGGAAGTAGTGTAGCTTTAAGAGCTGATGATAAGTTTCCATTAGAAGAGCTGTAGAATCATCTTTTAAAGATGATTAATGTAACTAAGGAGTAAAGGGTGAAATGGAAGAAAAGAGATGGAGGATAGGTATACTGTTGAGGGAGGTCAAAAGGGTCAAGCTCTGTACAACAACACAGATGAATCTTCAGACATGATGTTGAGCAAAAGGAGCCAAACACAAAGGGGCAATATTCTAAGATTCCATTTATAAAAAATTGAAAAGTAGGCAAAAACTGATTTATCATGGTAGAATTCAGTGGTTACTCTTAGAAGGAGGTCATAACTGGGAGGCTTCTGGGATATTAATAACCTTCTGCCTGTGTCCTGATCCAGGATGTAAAAGCTCATCTAGCCCTCCAATTTAGTTATGTATACTTTATAGTATGTATGTTCTAACTCAAAAAATTTACTTTCCAAAAGGGGGATGGGTTTAGAATGTTAGCAATGAAATTAGAAAGCCAAAACATTTTTTTTTCCATAATGCACCTTTTAGAAAACAAAGACGCAAACAAAAAAACAAGTCTAATGGGATGTGTAAATAGGGTATGGCCATTTCTGTTATTAAAGTGGACTGTATCTGCAAGGCTCATTGTGGTAAATAGTCTCCAAAGATGACTGCCATCAACACTTCCCGTCCTGATAGTAGGTAGGGTCTGTGTGCCTCTCCTTGAACCTGGGCTCCCTTGTGCTATTTGCTTTGATCAATAAAATGTGGAGGAAATGGCGCCATTAAGCTGCCTGGGAGTTTCCAAGTCTCTCTTTGGAATCCATCCATGATGTTGTAAAGAAGCTTGGATTGGACTGCTAAGTGCTGAGAGATCACATGGACAGAAAGAGCTCTGGGTGACCAGATGTGGAGTAAGATATTCATGGACCTCCAAGTTCAGCAGCTAACAGAAGGCAGCCAAGGGAGTATCATGGCTGCTGCCACATGGAGTCAAAGAACCACTCGGCCAACCCTCTCCTGAATTACTGACTCATGAGAAAAACCACATGTTGTTGTTTTAAGCTCCTAAGCTTTAGAGCAGTATGCTACACAGTAGTAGATAACTGCAACAGTTGTGTCTAGAGTTGTGGCTCTTAGCAAAGGATGGGGTATATTGCTCCCCCAGGAAACATTTGTCAATGTCTGGAGATATTTTTAGTTGTCAGGACTAGAGAGGCTACTACTGACTTCTAGTAGGGAGAAGCCAGAGACATTGCTAAACATCCCACACTGCACAGAACAGGCCCAACAACAAAGAATTATCTGGCCCCAAATGTTTATAATGTCAAGGTTGAGGAACACTAATATAGATCAGTGATTGATAACTTAGGTGGTACCCAGGAATTTTTCTCCACAGACATGTCTCCTAAACTTCCTGGTAATATGAATTACCTGGGATTCTT
>NW_017732337.1:47776-56004 GCF_001890085.2 Hipposideros armiger | reverse complement strand
ACACACACACACACACACACACACACAGAGTCTTAAAATCATCCCAGACCCTCAGAACCAGAATCTCCAGGGAAGGGTTTTGGGAAGTTATATTTTTACTTTCATGGAGGTTGAAAAACATTGCCCTAGGCCAATGCTTCTCAAATTTTAATGTCATAGAAATAATCTGTGTCTCTTATTAAATTGTAGAATTTGATTCACTTGGACTGGGGTAAAGCCCAAATTTCTGATTTCTAATGAGCACCCACGCATTGCTCCTTGGGCCACACTTTGCATAACAAGATCTTAGGGGAGTAGTTCTCAAACTTTAGGGTACTATCAGGATCACCTGGAAGACACAGACGACAGAGCTCATCCCCACAGGCTGATTCTGCTCATCTGGGATAGGGCCTGAGCGTTTGTATTTCCAACAAGTTCCTAGGTGTTACTGATGCTACCAGTCTGGTAATCGCACAGTGAGAACCAATGCTCCAAATGACTATTTTGCATATCTAAGCATACATAAACATTTACCTCAGGTTACAGCAGAAATGGAAGGTTCTCAGACCTCTGTCCACTCCCACCATATTTCTTCCTTCAGTCTGGGTTGGGAACCAAATAATTTTCATGTTAATAAATTGCATCATCTGAGATGATTCCAGTATTAGTGGTCTAGGACCACACTTTATGAAAACACTGCCTGGGGGAATATGTTAGAACACCTAGAGTTTGAGGGAGGGGCATGGGTAGGTTGGAAAAGCACAATCTATTTTATAATTGGTTTAATTATAATTCACTTGTTTCTAATCCATTTGTGTTTTTGTCATCTCAATCAAGTTCTATATTTTGAGAATTCCTTTTTTAAGAGTACATTGTTGTGCTTATTAAAGGTGGCCCCGGGTTATATACTAGAAACAGAAGTACTGTTTTAGAAGACGTGTTTTTTCCTTAGTCCCTCAGTTCTTTGTGAGTTCATACATTTGCATTCTGTGTAGCAGCTACACGTTGTATGCTGCTGCCAATTTAGAGACAAGACATTCATAATAATGACCACAGTTAAACTTTCTTGATTTTTTTGCGATGTACCAGGCATTGTATTAATACTTTGTGAATGCTCTGTGATGTAATACACTAGATAACCCCTTCATAAACAGCTCCTATTATCCCCAATGCATAGATAGCAAAATGAATGCATACCAAGTATAAGGTACTCACCCAAGTTAACATCAACCCATAGTTTTCACCTTGCCTGATGGATAACTGATAGGATACCTGATGAATGGATAAGATATAAGATATAGGCATCTGTATTTAAATAGGATTTTTTTTAAAGAACAATTCTTATGTAAGCAATAGTTCAAATGCAATGGCCTCTCTATATAATGAGTGAAGGAAGTATTTTGGAACAAGGTTTAATATATTGCCTTAACAGAATGAGACAATAGCTGGAGTATTTTCTACTGTTAATTACATTACCAGACTTTTTTTTTTTTTAACCTTATTGAAACTTGAATATATTCTTCTTACCCTTCGCTTAGTATCTGAAACTTTTGGAGCAGTACATTATCTAGTATTGTTTATTCTGGCTTTTGGCATGGTTAAGAAAATTTATAGTCACCGTGCCTCAAATCAAATGCAAATTTCAGGGTTATCTTGTAATCTATGATGTATGGAGGAGATAAGTGTTTTCCCTGTTACCTGTTCTCTTCTTTCTCTAAACACTGCATTGAGGTAAATTTCAAACAGCCTTTTGCTATTGCTGTTCCTCGATTACCTACGCCCAAGTCAAATACGCAAAATGCTTAAAACAACAGCACACGCATGTACAATGCTTCTTTTGCTGCTTTTAATAACATCACTCCTGATGCTCACCTATATCAAAGAAAAAATCATCTATCTTAAACACATCCCAGACCTTCTAAGTCAAACACCTTCAGGCAAGAGGTTTAGGAAATGTTTTTTTTTTTTTTTAATCTTTATGGAAATTTGAGCTTCTGCATTTTCGCAATGAGCTCTATTTTCACAATCTAGGCTTTGAGCTGCAATCGGTTAGAAGGTCATTTGTATTTTAGAAACTGATTATTTTTTAAAGATTTTATTGGGGAATTGGGGGAGGGGAACAGCGCTGGGGAATCGGGAGAAGGGGAACAGACAAGTTGCTGTCCTTTGATTTTTCAGTCTATTTGTTGAGGATGCCGCTTCACTGGCCCATGTTGGTATTATCATTGCACTCCCCCCGGGTGAAGCAGATCATTCTCTGGCCTCTGGATGGCCGCTCACAGCAGCTCTCAGCAGCCCACACCGGCTGCTGGCCGCTTATGCTGGCTGCCAGCCACTCACGGTAGCCCATGGCAGCCCACTGCAGCAGGGGCTGCAGCCTACACTGTCACTGGTGACTCACGACAGCTCAGCTCCAGGTTGAGCTGTTGTTCACCATCTCAGCTGCAGAGAGTAGCGTCACTGTCCCTCATGTGGGATCCAAACCGGGGCTCTGCTGCTCAGAGCTGGTTTCCCAAGCCAGCTTCTAACCTACTCGGCTGGCCCGAAACTGATTCTTATTGAATCCTTTTTTCAAAATGTGTTTGTTTTTTGAGTCCAGATTTTTTTTTTAATTATGAACGTTCTGATATATTAGGCATCATTTCATATACAAACTATTTTGTACTGATATATAGGAAATAGATGTTTATGTGTGTTTATATTCTTACCACTGTAACTTTAGATATTGGGTGCTAGTTATTTTGATTTCCTGAGTCCATCACTGGGAAAGCGGAAAAGGATCCCCTTAGCCTAATCAGGTCCGGAGGCTAGGTCATCTCTTCCTGAAGCACCAGACTCCCTCATTGGGAAGGGGGGACACATACATGGAAACGCTGGAGAGATGGGGTGATAGGCAGGTCAGTAACAACTACAGAGATAGGAAGGACTTGGCCAAGTGTTAGAAGTGCTCTCAACTGCACCACGTTCTGACTTCTCTGTTGAGAATGAAGGACAGTCCATTGCTTTTTAACAGAAATGGAAAAACACTGGACCCAGTGCTGCATTCATTGTAGAGCACTGTTTTTTTCCCCTCCATTTAGAAATGAATACATTAATAATTACTCATTAAAAATAGCTTTGTAAGAGGAAAATATATGAAATTTATGTTCTGGGTCAATCTGGTGGGGATTTTGAGCTGTTTTTCATTTGAGTAATTCAGTGAAAACTAAAAAGGTTTGGCTCCAGATAAGTAAATAATTAATAATCATTTTGCTTTCTGGGTGACTTATTTAAATGTTATCTCGGAAAATAAGTATATAAGGAAGATAGCGGTGTAAAAGAATGACTAAGTATGATCTGTACTTATGTAACTCAAATGTGAAGATTAGTGTTTTAAACTCTCAACAACGTTCAGTTTATTTCTGTTTTTTTTTTTCCATAGTGTAAGATAACTGTTCCCAAACCTCATGTTATATCTTTATAAGTTAACATCAGTGTTCACATCAACTGGGTGAATTCTTGGTTTTCTTTTCTTTTTTTTTTTTAAATTAAAGTTTATTGGGGTGACAATTGTTAGTAAAGTTACATAGGTTTCAAGTGTATTTTTCTCTAATACATCATCTATATATCACATTGTGTGCACCACCCAGGGTCAGTTTTCCTTCCATCACCATACATTTGATCCTCTTTACCCTCATCTACCACCCCCTCCCCATCTTAGCCTCTGGTAAGCACTAAACTATTGTTTGTGTCTATGAGTTTTTGTTTTGTCACTAGTTTGTCTTGTTCTTTTGTTGCTTTTAGTTTTATATCCCATGTATCAGTGAAATCATATGGGTCCTTGGTTTTCAGAAACAGGTTAAAAATGATAGCAATTTCAGAGAGGCTAAAGATCCGGCAACTCTTGTTACATACAGGTAATGCATTAGACTTAGCGTCACCATTTTCTTGTACACCCTATAACTCCGAATTAATAGTTTGCAAAAGATCTTTTGATAGGACCATACAATTGTTTAGTTCAACTCTAGTATATGTGCTACTGAAGCGAGCATTGGTCACTTCAACTCTATAGGCATGTCAGCCAAGTCACATATACTCCTGATGACACCAAGGAATGGAAAGTCTGCCATCAAGGGCTATCTTTAGTTCACAGCCTCATAATTCAACCATATCCATGTGCAACGTGGGATTCTTAAACTGTGTTATTTTTACTTAATAGTCTTACATCATGTGTCCTTTTGAAATGGCTTTCCAATATTAAGACTCATTGGTTTTAACACTCCTTGATATGGTAAATCTTGATTTGAGGGTGGAGTCAATATTTGAAAATACAGCAAAGCTATTCAGTATAGTTTGTAGTTAATTATGTGAGCATGGCGACTCATGGGGGGACATAGGGAAGGCACAACCAGGGTATGAGTGCAGATTAATAATAGTCATTTTCTTTTTTTTTAAAGCTTTTTATTGGGGAATTGGGGTAATGGGAACAGTGCTGGGGAATTGGGGAAAGGGGAACAGACAAGTTCCTGTCCTTTTGTTCTTCAGTCTAGTTGTGGAAGACATTGTTTCACTGGTCCAAGTTGGCACCATCATTGTGCTCTTCCCGGGCGAGGCAGATCAATCGCCGGCTTCTGGACGGCCGCTCACAGCGGCTGCTGGCCGCTCACATTGGCTGCTGGCTACACACGCTAGCCCACGGCAAGCCACTGCAACAGTGGCTGCAGCCTACGCCGTCGCTGGCGACTCAGGGCAGCCCAGCTCCAGGTTGAGCTGTTGTTCAGCATCTTAGCTGTAGAGGGCAGTGTCACTGGCCCTCATATGTGGGATCCGAACCGGAGCCCTCTGGCATCCCAAGCCAGTTCTTAACCAACATGCCACTCGGCCAGCCCAATAATAGTCATTTTCATGTGCTGCTGATACACTGGCCATGAAGATGTTTAAAAAAAAGAATGTACATTGATAATCTGTTCATTTTAACCACATCAAAGAAAGGCCTACATTTTTTGTTTATTTAACCACCCTGGTTAAAGTAGGAATAAATCAAATTATGCTAGGTATCATTAAATGTTTCTTAAATTTCCCCCAGGTACCTCAGTGTGTTAGACATGTTCATCTTTGCTCATGATATTGTATCACTATTCTTGTTTAACTCACATATACACAAAAGGCTTAGAATTAAGAGAGGAGGCGCTGACATTGTGGTTATTAATGTGACTTGGTGAGTGGCGATGAAAGCGCACTTGGTTCTTGTGTGTTGTCTTTTTGCTTCTGTTTTTTCTTTTTCACTGTCTCCTCCTGGCTGCTTCTTTGCTCACTAGGTCTCTCATTATAAGGCAGATAGGGAAATCAAAAGGTAATGAAACTTAAATCTGCTAATTTTGCAAGTTGTTAGCAGCTCCTATTAAATGTTCAGTGGGAGAAAATGCTATCATTATTAGCTAAAAGGAAGCTTAGGGATAATCTATGGAATTTATTTATCTGTTACTAATTTGTTAATAATTGATCATTAAATGAAGCCAACCAATGTATTGCACAGCTAAATTATATCAAATGTGTTTTTTCTTTGCCTACAGTTAAAAAAATATTTCTGGAAAGAAATCAAGTATTATATATGTAATAAAACTCAAATTTAATAAAACAAAGTCCATGGTCTCACAACTCCAGCCGCCTTCATTTTCCGAGGTGCATAACAGTGCTAATAATGGCTCCATTGAATCATCTTCGACAAAGAAAAAATAACCCTGTTGTTTCTGAGGTGTAAGACGTGAGAGTCTATGTATATACCTGCTAAACCTTTGCAAGAAAAGCGAAAGGAGAGATGGCATCTGAGAAAATTCAGAGGTGTTGTTGGCTTTCAGAGCCCAGCTTGTGATAGTGTGACTATTACTGGTTTAAAGAACAAGGTCATATAAAGGAAATTTGAAGCCATTTTGGCCTTCTCTCATCATTCTATGTGCTCTAATGGATGAACGCTGGCTTCCAAATAGCTGGCTTTGTAATAGAATCAGAACCTCCAGGTGCTGGAGAATACTTAAGTGCAGGAAGTGCCAGATAAGGTTTTGGGTTGAAAATATGAGCAAGATATACATGTAAATGAAGTGGGAGTTTTGGTTAAAGATAATTTGCATGTGGCTGTTTGGATGGAGAGAGAATGATGGCCATGAAGCGAGCTAGCATGAGAAATTGAATGGAACCTGAAAGGTAAACAGAAGAAAATGAAAGGGAACAAAGGATTTCTGGGGAGCATGCAGAAGATGAAGGAATACGTTTAACCCTGCTCAAATGAGCTGCTGGGTCCTCCACTTTCTAACATCTTTCTGCATTAGAGACACGGAAACAGTGGTCCATAACCTTGGCTAAACTTTGGAATGACCTGAGGAGTTTGAGAATATGCAGATGCCTGGGACCCACTCCTAGCGATTCTGAGTGCATCAGTCTAGGAGAGGACTTGTGCACCAGGAGTTTTTAAAGTTGCCCAGGTGATTCTCATCTCCCGCCAAGCTTGCCAACTGCTACTCTGAAATATGAAGATGTCATTTTCTGTCATCCTCTCTCATGGCTCTTTCCTTCCTATCTGCAGGCTCACTTTTTATATCCTGCTCATCACCATATCCCCTCCACATTGCATAGTCTCAGCCACAACAGAAACCTGAATAAACTGATAAAATACCCTAACACCCAAGCTGTAGAAGTGAATTTTTTATAATAGTGTCTCCATAAATTAAGGCTTCTGTGTCAGGTTGAGGATTCTCTCTCTTTGGCTTCAGCTTTGGACACTAAATGTGTAAGACGTTAAACTCTGTAATAGGAAACAGTAGAATTAGAGTAGATATTTAACATTTTTAAGATACTCATAGCATCAATTTCAGAATATGTTGCTGTCTTTTCATACTGACTTTGCTATATCTGTTCAAAAAAAAAGATGGAAATGACACATTTTATCTTTCAGATGCCTCTGCAATTATAATCATGAAAATGGGATTTATTTACTCAACCCTGTTTCTTTTTTAAAGAAATGTATGAAGCACAGAGGAGAAATATCATTAAGTAGGTCATTTAGATATACTGGGCCATCTAGTACGGCTAGTACAGCTGCCTTAAAATTAGAAGTGGCAGGCAAGATAAACAGAGAGGGTGCTTGGAAAAAGGCATTAGTACTTTTGACAACAGCATATTCGGCCACAATTACACCTCATCATCAGAGAGGATAAGCATCCCCCACCGCATTTGATCTCTCTCCAAACATTCATTCATTCATTCACTCATTTATTTACTCAACTTTGTTTTCAAAGGGCAGTGTTACTAGAAGAGAGAGCAAAATAGACATGGCCCTGGCCCTCAGTGGGTTTAACATCTCCCTCAGTGGTGACTGACATGGAGATGACACCAAGAACATGAATCCAATGCAATAGACCAGAAGCCAGACTTGTCTAGAGTGACAGTTCTCAGGCTGGCATTGATGGCTTGTACTTGCCAGTGTGTGATGGTGGGCAAGTTATTGAGCTTCTCTTAGCCTCAATTTTCCCATCTGTGAGATACAGATGTATGTCCCAAATCTACATCAGTGTCGGGCATGGTTTTGGATGATGGAGGTACAGGACGGTGCAGACAGGAGGGAGCCTTGCTCACAGGGCACATGTTTTACCCAGAACCCACTGCAATAAATACTAAAAAGTCACTCACATAATCAGTTATTAGTTGATAGATAAAGGGACGGATGAGTAAAAACATAAATAAACTTTACAATCTTCTTTTCTTATTGTCCCTCAGCTTCAGGTGGTAAGTCCTCCATATCATTCAGCTGGAAAGCATCTTTCTCAGACAAGGACCTATACTTCAAACGTCATACTTCTGAATATTTAATTGCCCAGCAAACATTTCATATTGAGTCAAATTTCAGAGATTTTATAAATCTTTGTGAGGTGGACTAAACGGAAAGGAAACTCTGCCAGGTTTGAATAAAATGTACAAAAGAAAATAATATGATTTGTTAGTTTCTGGGGGCAAAAATCTTGGCTTTATTTATTTATTTAATTTATCTTTTGTTCTCATTTTCTTGGCAAAGTTATTTAGACACCTATACACTTTTCCTGAGAAGGTTGCAGAGTTTGTAATATTGAATTTTTGTACACTCCAAGATTTTCCTAAGATTAGTAGTGCTCAGAAAGACCTAGAAGCTTCATTTGCAAATAATGATATGCCCCCATTGAAACCTATTTAAAAGTGAGGAGATTATATATATATATATATATATATATATATATATATAT
>NW_017732337.1:42201-47712 GCF_001890085.2 Hipposideros armiger | reverse complement strand
TTGTTGTGTATTTTAAAAAGTGACTTCCACAAAAATTGGCAAATAATTTCACAAAATGGTAACATACTTAGTAGCACACAAGCATCAGTTGGAGAGTTTGCTAAAATATATATTTCCCTAAGATTTATCCTCTGAAACTCTGACTTAGAAAATCAGGGGCAACACCTTGTAGTGTAACATTTCCGAGCACTCGGAAATGTTGAATACATTGGAAGGAGCAAAGGTTTGGGGGTCAGAGTGAAGCCGGTGCTCTGGTTCTGATGCTCACTTCATGAGTCCATGCAACCCCGTTAGCTCATGTGTGCCTCAGTTTCCTCACATGTTTGAAGTGATATTAAAAACAAATTTCCTTTCTGCCCTCAGAGGGTTGTTAAATTGTATACAAAATGTAAGTATGCACAAAAGTGTCTTATAAACCTTAAGGGCTAGGCAGGTGTGCTTGGGAATGAAATTTTGAAGACCTGAACATTATGTCCCTGTCTTAGGCACCGTCAACACAGCCCTTTTGGAAAGTTAGACAAAGCTCAGCTTTTACCACCTTGAATGCTCAGGTGTCTCTTGGGTGGTTCCCATCCAGCTGCGCATCTTTGGAAAGGCCTCCTGGCAAAGATATTCAGTGTCAGAGGACCCGGATAAGAATTATCGAAGCTTTGCCATTTATAAAAACAATCTAGTTCTATCTCTGTGTAAAGGTTTTTAAATTTTCTGTTGTTTCAAAAATAATGAAGTGAATGTTTCATTATTTTTGAAACATCACTGTTTTTATTTCCAAAGGGTTTCAGAAATGCCCTGGAAACTCGTTTCTTTCTTCTAATCCTTTTACTTCTTAAGAACATACCTAATTGAACAAGTGGTTTTATGCATGCACTTTTGTAATTTAGAAGCTGGGGAAAGCAAAGGATATGAATTTTCCATAGAACACATGTTTGTGCAACATTACCATTTGCATAATTATGTAAACAGTTAATTGATAGTAAATGTATGTATGTATGTGTATGTTCCCATGTTTGTGTGTGTGTGTGTGATAGACTTTGAGTGGGGGATTTTTAATATATTTTGTAACTTTTATTTTCTTAAAATAAAAAAGTGACACCTAAATCGATGACAGAATATTTTAATGCCATCTTTGCTAGCACTATGAAGAGATGACATCATCTCAGTTCTATATAATACATAAGGATTTGAAATTGCTTTAGAGGCTTGAAATTATAATACTTTAGAGGTTTATTCAAAATTAGAACATAACACATCTTTTGTGGCCACATCTTTACATATGTAGTTTACTAATACCGCTGCTCTCACTCTCCCTAAAAATACCCCAAATAAACTGTTCTTCATTATTGCAGGAATTTGTTAGCAAATGTTTGTTATTCAAGTTGAAAGAGCACATCTGAGCAATCGTTAGGTTTTTTCGTGTGTGTGTGTGTGTGTGTGTGTGTGTGTGTGTGTGTGTGTGTGTGTCCTCCCTGCTGGTGTGGTTTTCATTAGAAATACAAGTGACCCAACTGACAGCTGTATAGATGGTGTTGGATATGTCAGTATTAAATTCTGCTACACCAACACATTTTAGGGTGTTTGTGTAAGTGCAGACATCTATCTTTGTTACGTAATTCAGATGTCCCTGTAATCAGCTAAATGGAAAGATATCTCATCATTTACGCAATCACATCATTTAGTGTTTGCTTCCTAAAGAAAGTTCCCTTTCTTTAGGCCAGCTGATATACCTCTCAGGCCATTTGCTTAACTGTTGCTGAAATCGAAAGAAAGGGAAAAAATAAACAAAAATACAAAACATCTTTCTTAACAGAAGGGAGCTAGTTTGAGAGACGAGTGAGCGATTATGATGTCGAGGTTGAGAAAGGAAGTGGTGAGGCAGTACAGAATTACAAAGTAGCCACCAGTGAGCCTGCCCATGGGATTCAGGCAAATTATAATTTTGCTCAAATAATGTATTGACTTAAGTGTGTACTCACCTAATTGCCATTCAACTGGTAGAGTATAAAGTTGTTATTTCCCTGTAGCCCCCTGGCTTTCCTCTTCAGCTTCAATATTGATTTTTTCATCCTGGTCAGATTCTTACTATGGGCTTTTTAATGGAAATGATTACCCAAACCTAAATTCTGAAGGAAAGAATACAAATCACCAAGACAGTGTTACTCAGTGGTACTCTTATTTTATTTAAAAGACATGTCAATGACACTAAAGAAAGTTGTGAGAAAAACAATTACCCATAGTCCTTTGTTCAGTTTTATTGAATTTTTCTTGTCTACACACACATACGTGTATTGTTAGTTGCAAAAGTAATATGTGCACATTTAGAAATCTGTAAATTTTCTCTAAGTATCTATAATATATATATATATATATATATATATTTAGAACATGAAAAATTATATTTAGTATTTAAAATATTTAAAAATTCCTAAACACAAAGATAACCATTGTTCACATATACATATATATATATATATATATATATATTTTCCCTCTTAAAAAATAAACCCTATATTTCATAATTTTGTAATTTTCTTTATCACTTACAATGTTGTGATCATCCTCCCATATCCTTATTCAGATTTTGATTTCTTTTAAGATTGTGATTTTACTACACCATATTATATTTATCAAATGACTTTATCAAAATTTATTTAGCCAAGGTTATATCTTATAGTGTGCAGGTAGCAACTTGGATGTGATTAACACTGTAGCAATCAATATTACAGCTAAACCCCCAAATCCCCCAGTTATTTGCTTAGCATAAACTCCTAGAAATTCAGTTGATTAAGAAGTTTGTATCTGTTTAAATATTTTATATCTATGTTCAAATTCCTACAGAGAGTTCTTATCCACTTACAGTCTAAACAGAACAGGTTACATCTGTTTACTGAGTATTGCCAATATTTTCTATCCCTAAAATTTTTTTATGTGATACGAGATATTACCTTAATTAACATTGCTTTGATTTTTAGTGAAATAAAAAATGTTTAATTTTTATTTTCAAGTTGCTTTTTTCTTTTGATAATTGCCTATGTTCGCATTTTGTTTTTATTTTCATTTTTAAAATAAAAATAACAGCTTGTCTGATTATGTAAATAATACATATTCATTGTGGGGGGAGGATCAAATGAAATAAAAATTTAAGATAAAAAAGGTAAGTGGACACTTCTGGCACCAGATAGACAATCACTATGAAGTCCAACCTCTCTGAGACCTTGGACCACAGCAAAAACTTCAAACCCACTTTAATGCCCCATGGCGCATGATCTGGAAGATGAGGTCGTCCCGGCTTTCCCAGGAGCTGCGGCCAAAGTATGATGTCTGTACCATGCCCATCCACAAGGACGATGAGGCCCATGCAGTTCGAGGATGCTGCAAAGGTCAGCAAACTGGCAAGGCAGTCCAGCTGTACCAAAAGAAGTATGGCATTTACATCGAACGGGGTGCAGTGTGAGAAGGCTGATGGCTCAACTGTCCACAGGGCATTCGCTTAAGCAAGGTGGTTATCACCAGGCTAAAACTGGACAAAGATCGGAAAAAAATTGTTGAACGCAAAGCCAAATCTCCACAAGTTGGAAAAGAGAAAGGCAGTACAAGGAAGAACTTACTGAGAAAAAGCAGGAATGAATACAACCTGTTTTGCAACTATGCTTTCACAGATTTTTAGCCTGGTACATATTCCTTTGAAACTTTTCAAGGTATCTTTGGAATATTTTGTTTCCTTCCTGTTTTGTTATTGCTGCTATATGTAGCTCTGTACATCTACTTTTGCCATTTTGAATAATTTTATGAATAAAAATTGGAAATGTTTCCTAAAAAAAGTGTGTCAATGTTTCAGTTTCTCTCCATTCGTTGGTATAAAGAGACATATAATTTTTAATGCATTTTCCTGATTACTTAGGAAGGTTAAGTATCTTTTTGGATCTTTTTTAGCCTTTGAACATTCTTCTTTTAATTACCTATCCATACTTTGTATTTACATCCCTATTGTGTTTGTCTTTTCATATCAATTTGTAAGCTTTCTTTCAATGCTATAGATATTGATTTGTCACTTGCATTACAAATATTATTTTTCAAAGCTGCCTTTTGACATTGGCATTATATTTGCTACATCTATTGACATTGTATTTGCTACTTCTGCCATGAAAATAAGTAATGGTGTTTACATGATTGATTATATGATAGTTTTGCCCTTAGTGATATGAATTAATTTGTATTTTGATCATTAAACATAAGCATATGGTCATACAGGGTTTTATGTTCCCATTTAAAGTCATTTCTTTTGCACTTGGAAATAATTTACATTTATATAACTTTATCCTAGGAATTACAGTTTCATCAAGTGTCCATGTCCATGTGAAATGAGAGCAAATCCAAAATTACTGTAGAAAAGACACTTAAAAATGGTGTTTCTCTAGATCAATAGAAGAGACTTCTTAAATAAAGAGATATCCTTTCATTGTCTTAAAATCAAATAAGATGGAAACAATTTACTAATAAGATTCAAACATATATTGTAGATTATTAAATGTTATCCTAAGACCCTTCACATTTCTTGGTAAATATAAAAATTACTGCCATGATTCTGGATTATTTTATCAGACATGTTAACAACAACAAAAATACTTGAATCACTCTACTTACAAATAGAATAACATGGGAGCTGTTAATTTATAAGGTTGACATTTAAATAATCTAAAATTAGAAAACATCATCCTAAAATTTATAATCCTAAAAGCTTCTATTTGAACCATTGCATCATCCCTTAAGAGCAATACAAGTAATAAAAGTAATAAATAATAAATCATTAACAATTATCTTCAAGTTTAAAACAATCTTACTTGAAGTTATGTTTATGAATCACCGACAACATGACAGTATGACTGAATGGCTCCTCTACCAGGTGTGGTAGACAGAACTTCAAGCTGTTCTGAAAGATTCCTGCCCCGCCCCCTGGTTATTCACTTAAACAATAATCTAGGAAGTTCTGTGAAGAGACTTTGTGAATGTCATGAGATGATATTAAAACAGAGAGATTATCCTAAATTATCTGAGTACATTTCATGTAATCACAGGAGCCCTTAAAAATGGAAGAAGAAGGCAGAAGAGTTAGTGAGAAGGATGTATTGGGAGAAGGAAGGCGGGTAGAGATAAGACAAAGGGGAGCTTAGAGAGATTTCAAAGGTGAGATAGACTCAACCTACCATATCTGGCTTTGAAGGTGGAGGGAGGGATCCACGAGCTAAGAAATGCAGATGGCTCTAGAAACTGAGAATGACCCCCAGAGCTGATGGAGCCAAGTAACCAGACCTTAGTCCTACAACCACAAACGTGTATAGCCACAGGCTGCTGTGCAAAGGAGCTTTATTTCTTCATGGTTTCTTCTTTAAGTTGGAGAAGATGCTCTGTCATCTAATTTTCTCTTCCACTTGGTCTTCATTTATTTTCTACAGTATGGCCATTTATGATCTCTTTCTTGTTGCTTTTATCTTTTGACACAGAGATTATCCCACA
>NW_017732337.1:33756-34646 GCF_001890085.2 Hipposideros armiger | reverse complement strand
GTTGTAGCTGAGGAAACCAAGGCACAGAGAGTTAAGAAACTTGTCCAACATCTTACATCTAAAAGTGGCAGAGCTAGGATTCAAGTCCAAGTGCTATAGGAGTATTTTGTGAAATTGCTTCTTGTCTACACATGAAGCTACTGGTCATTTATCATTATCCTATTTAGCAGACTCAATAGGAGTTAGAAAAATGTTGAAATAGTGTGAATATTGTATAAAAAAATTGAAGAGTAGATGGACTTTAATGGGAAATATTCTCTGGAGAAGAAAAGCGACAGTGGGAGAGACAGAAAACAAATTAGCTTCTTCTCTTCAACTCAGCTCACGCTAAACGCAATTTTTTTCTGGTTGACAGATGTTTAATGTTTCCTTATGTTTACAGACTTTATGGATCAGTAATTTCCCATCTTCTACCTGAACCCTTATGCAGGAAAGAAATTACCTACTCAAATTGACAAAATTAATAGTGAAATAAATATATGTTCACAAACATTTTAGAATAGAAACAAACAATTTTATACTGAACACTTGGAAGGAAGTAATTAAAATAGAAAAGCACCATGAAGATGCTTATTATTTTGAAAAATATGTATCTTAAGGCTAAGCAAAATCATGTAGCTCTGGGTTTTCACACCATCTGTCAAAGGTCAACAGGTTGCTATTATGTAGAAGTTACTTGAATTCTAGTCATCTGATTATGTATCAGCAACTCCTTACTGCTCAACTCTGAGTGAAGGCTTGTTTTTTTTTGTTTTGTTTTTTTGTTTTTTTTTAGTAAGAGAGGCGTTTGTTGTAACTTTGACTCTTCTTTTGTAAATGTCCAAGATTCCAATGAACTCATTGAGAGCAGTGTGGAAGGCAAGGAGAAACTTGGACATAGATTAGAAGTT
>NW_017732337.1:32190-33218 GCF_001890085.2 Hipposideros armiger | reverse complement strand
AGCAGAGCATGAAACTGAGCTCTCCTGCATATCGGAAAACTTTCTTTCAACATCTTTTCTCCCCCAGGTCTTGTAAAACCAAAAGTCAGATTCAGTGTTGGCTCTGGATTAACTCAAAATACAGATTCCCCCAATAAATAAAAGAGCAGATGTTCAATACAGCTATATTTAAGGTAATGCCCATTTATGTGTAAGTTATAGTTTTTTAGTAGTGAGAAATAGATACTGATTCTGGCTCACACTAAGAAAAATCCCAAATTTATTAGAAGGATGCAGGATTGGAAATAAAACAGGTAGGGAAACAGGATTCAGGAATTTCAGGACACATCTTCAGGAGTTCAATATTGGGCTGTTGCTTAAGGAACATCTGAGAATGTCCCACAATTTTTATTGTTTGAAAGAAGAATTAAATTTTAGGGAAAGAGCGAATGATTTGCCTACGCTGGGCCATGTCGCCATCCGTCGCTCAGGAGTGAGGAGAGTTGTGAGGGTTCCTCATACAGCATTCCTACTAATGATGTGGTCAGTGGGAAGAGGGGTCATTTCCCAAATCAAAATCTGAAGAGCTGTTACCAACAAAAGTGGAAATGAGTACTTGACAGATAAGCCTAGCAGAGGGCTCTGCCATCATGTTCTCATTCTCATGTAAAGTCCCTTGCAAAAGAGATTTCTCGGAATTTGGAATCCAGTGTTCTGGGTTTCAGCCATGTCTCTAATACCAAGTATATGATAGTAAACATGTAATAACTTAATATTTCCAGCACATGGCTTTCTCAGTGTAGATAATATGGCTACCTATGTTTTAAGTGTCTAGAATGAGAAAGGGTAGTAGCTTTGATAATGATGTAATGAAGATGTGGTTAGCCACCAGTTGGTTGGATGAGGTATTAATAGTTTTATTAATAATTTGACAAGGGCCGGCTGAGTGGCTCAGTTGGTTAAGAGCTCGCTCAAGAGTTTGAGCTCTGAGCAACAGCGGTTTGAGTCCAGCCCGAGCTGAGCAGCCGTTGAGCTGCCAACAGGTAGCA